>NW_021620713.1:427591-540278 GCF_004785775.1 Grammomys surdaster | reverse complement strand
TAAGATTTACTTCTCCCTTGTAATACAACATAGATTGAAATGAAATGATATTGGGGTAGCAATTATCATATTTAAGTTATAAAATAATAGAAGACCAAGTATTCAACAGACATTTTGACCCATTAAAAAATATGTGTTTGCAGTTGTATATGGATGGTTAGATTATACTAAGCAGAATTATGACCTGATTATTGTTTTCATTTGTATATTAAGCCATTCTTGTACCAACTAGCCCATGGTCTGGAACCTACTCTTTGCCTTTTATATACATGAATACTTACACACACACACACACACACACACACACACACACACACGTTCTTTTCTTTCAGAGAACCATGACTAATATGCTTTGTTTGAAAGCTCAGCACCCAAGCCCTCTCATAAATTTCCTAACCTCTATGGGTATTACAAATGATATATTACTATATATTGAAAGCTAACTTACAGAAATTATGTGATATTGGTCTTTCTAGGTCTGGGTTACGTCACTCTGAATGGTTGTTCCCAGTTCCATACATTTACCTAGAAATTTCATTTTTCTTGGTAGATAAATAATATTGCATTTTGTAAATATGCCAGTTTAATTATCTGTTTATCAGTTTATGAACATCTAGGGTGTGTCCATTTCCTGGTATTTTCTTTGTCAACAGGATTGTTAAATTCTTTCATCTGATTTATATATTTTTGTGAAATGATATTCAGGAAAGGATGAAACTAAGTGAAGGAGCTGTGTTCACTAAACACAGCAATGCATGCATAGGCAAAGCCTTTATTTTGGAGGATGTATTTGAAAGAATACTCTCATTGCACCAGATGGTTAGAAATTATTTCCATGTTATGGATCCATTTTGTGAATAATTTCTCAATGACAACAATTAATTACAACACATTAGTGTTGATTGGACCAGGTTGTCTTTAGAAATGAGAAGAAGAAACAATGATTCTTTTGGCTCTATCAGTGAAAGAGGTGTGACACAATGACAACAGCAATTTAAAACTGTAACATCAGCAGCAAATTACTATGGCAGAAACTTCATGACAAAAAGTTTATGTAAAATATGATGGTTAGCTCCTTTTGTGTTTATCACTTTTTTTTCTTATTTTATTTATTTTCTTAATAACCATTCTTTTGACCTTTTATATTTATTAAAGTATATTTTTGCAAGTATATGTGTTTGCCACACTGCCATTTCTAGCTGTCAGGGCAATATACTAAAGAGAAAAAAAAGAACTAGAAGAACATTATCTCAGGAAATTTTACCCTTTCCTTATTTCTGTATCTTGTGATTGCAACAAAGTTGTTGTGAGGAAATTAGATCATATGTACAACACACTTATACACACGCATACACATACACACACACTTGAAATGCTATGTGTCTTGTTTGTTAATCAATTAATTCATTTTATATACCAATATCAGCTCCATCTTCCTCCCTATATCTCCTCACGCAGATCTGTCTTCCATCCCCACCCTCTTCTCAGATGAAAAGGGGGAGCATTGCTCTGGGATCCCACACCTATATACACCCCTTACCCCCACAACCCAACATATGCAAAACTGGATGTGTCTTCTCTCACTGAGTCCAAGCAAGGCATCACAGTTAGGGGAGTGGAATCCACAAGCAGGTAACAGATGCAGGGACAGTCCCCTGCTCTAGTTGTTGGAGGACCTTCATGAAGACATCTGCTGCATATATGCAGGGAGCCTAGGTTCATCCTATGCTAGTTCTTTGGTTGATAGTTCAGTCTCTGGGAGCCCCCAACTAACTCCAGGTTAGTTGACTCTATCGGTCTTCCTGTGGAGTTCCTGCCCTATTTGGATCACTCAGGCTTTCCCTTATCTCTTCCATAAGACACCTTGAGCTTGATCTAAATGTTTGGCTGTGGGTTTCTGCGTCTCTTTCCATTTGCTGCTGGGTGGAGCCTCTCAGAGGACAGTTATGTTAGGATCTGCAACCATAAGATAGTATCAGTAATCCTGTCAGAGATTGGTTCTTCCTCATGAGATTTGTCTCAATTTGGGCCAGTGATTGTCTAGCATTCCCTCTGTCTCTGCTTAATCCTTATTTCTTCACATCGTGAAGGCAGGAGACATTTTGAGTCAAAGGTTTTGTAGGTGGGTTGCTGTTCTTATCCTTCTACTGGCTACATAAAGTAGCCACTTCAGGATCCATATCCTCCATTTCTAGGAGTCTCAACTAGAGTAGACACTCTGGTGCTTCCCTCCATCTCAGGTCTCTGCAGTGTCCTAGAGATTGTGAACCCAACACCATGGATTCCCCTCTCTCCCCTACTCTCCCTACACCTGATCTTCCCTCCACTTCCCACTCCTCTTTCACACAGTTCCTCCCTCCATCCACTGCCAATATCTATTTTATTTCCTCATCTGAGAAAGATTAAATCATCTTTCCTTGAGTCCTCTTTGTTAGTTGGCTTCTTTGGGTTTCTGCATTATAGTGTGATTATCTTGTACTTTATGGCTATATCCACTTATAAGTGAATACATACCATGCATGTTCTTATGGGTCTTGATTACTTCACTTAGGACTATATTTTCCTGTTCCATTTTTTTGCTTGCAAAATTCAATATATCCTTGTTTTCAGTAGCTGAGTAGTATTCCATTGTGTAAATAAACCATATTTTCTTTCTCTATTCTTCAGTTGAGGAACATGTAAGTTGTTTCCAGTTTCTGGCTATTATATTTAAAGCTGTTATGAACATAGATGATAAGTGCTCTTGTGAGATGATGGTACATCTTTTGGGTATATGCCCAGGAGTAGTATAGCTGAATCTTGTGGTAGAACTATTCCCAATTTTCTGACAAATCACCAAATTGACTTCCAGAGTTGTTATAGTAGTTTGTACTCCCACGAGTAATGGAGGAGTGTCCCTCTTGCTCCACATCCTTGCCAGCATATGTTGTTCCTTGAGTTTCATATCTCAGTTATTATAGGTGAAAGGTCAAATTTCAGAGTCATTTTGATTTGCAGTTCCCTGATGATTAAGGACTTGGAACATTTCTTTTAGTGTTTCTCTGCTACACTGTTGAGAATTCTCTGTTTAGCTCTGTGTCCCATTTCTTTCTTTCCTTCTTTCTTCCTTCCTTCCTTCCTTCCTTCCTTCCTTCCTTCCTTCCTTCCTTCCTTTTTTCCTTCCTTTCTTTCTTTCTTTCTTTCTTTCTTTCTTTCTTTCTTTCTTTCTTTCTTTCTTTCTTTTTTCAGTTGTGTAATTTGAGTTGATGGTGTCTAACTTCTTGAGGTCTTTATATATTTTGGACATTAGTTTTCTATCCTGGGTGTTTTTGCCCTGTACTTTCCCCTCTTCCCTTATCACACTTAGAGAATATATGGTAAGTCCTATTTATCGACACTGAGCTTCAATATGTACAATATGTACTAAGAATTTCTAGTCCTTTTTTGTGGAAAGACGTGGACACTAACACAGGTCTCTCTGAGTGAACCATGAATTTCTGAGATCTAGAGAAACACAGACTAATCAGCTCTGGACATGACAGGAAATGACTACAGTACAGACTTCAATCAAAGCTAATCTGAATGAAGTGTCAAAAAAAAGTCATCACATAGAAGAACCTTGTGTATATTGCAATTTATTAATGAGTAGAAGTTACAAGTGTACAATGTGATGAATTCTCACATATAATGCACATTCATTTCTTGGACCAGAAGTAATTAGAACAATATTCTTGGGGTATCTGTGGCAGAGAAACAATATATGCATGCTTATAAAGATGGAAACTCTGACATATACATAACTAGAACTCTGCAGGTTACCTTTAGTAAATCTATTACAGATGAAATCTCACAGACAAGCTTCAAAATGAGGATTTCCCATATGAGACCTGAACTGCAAGACTGAATTTCGAGTTGTCAATTATTATTAGATGCTACATCGTTCCACACATCTGTAGAAAAGGCTCCATATGCAGGGTCGTGAATGCTATACTATTATCTCTATTTCTCAACATTTATGTCTTTTCTTGTCTACTTCTTCTCCCATTGCAAATTTTAGGGGTATTTTCTACCTCATGGGATATCATTATTCCTCACTTGTCTTGTAACCATCTCTAACAAAGTAAAGCTCATAAAAATTGTAGAAGTTTACAAATTTGTCTCATTTTAAAAAAATCAAAGACAAACTTCAAGGCTCTAAGGAAAGAATTTGAGGAAGTATCTATTGTGTTTTTGCTTTTTTTTTTCTTTTTTAATTTAAAAATTTATTATTTATTTATTTTTATTTTTTTTGTTTATTTATTTTTTTATTATTATTATTTTTTTAATTTCTTTTTTTTTTTGAACATGAAATGCTTTTTTTTTATAGCATGTTTTACAAGGGGAGGGGGTAAGAGGGTCCAGGTGGTGGAAAAGTACAAAATCTTCTTGGCCTGTGCCTTGAAACATGTCATGGTCTATATGGTACACTGCCTTGAATTATGATCTACCTGCAGTTCTTCAGAAGATATGGTACACTGCTTGAGTTATGGTCTCCCTGCTATTCTTAAGAAGACATGGTACTCTGCTTTGAGTCTATCTGCAGTTGCTAAGCAGGATCTTGCAGTTGCCAAGCTTCAGAGGACATTGTGCAGGTGGGGAAAGGTAGGGGGTAAGGGTAAGGGCGAGGGTCCTGGCTTCTGGCATCTCTCCCTTCTCTGTTTAGTTAGAGAAGGCGTCTTATGTTCAATCCCAACTATGTGAGTTTTGAATTTGGATGTCTAATTATGGGGGGTCTTAGACAAGTTCACAACCCCAAAACACTGATGTGAGACGAGTCACATCGATGGTCGAAGGCTTTAGGCTGTCGACGATGGGCAACGTCAAGGGACTCCGATGTGGGTGAAAGGAGGGTGAGAGCCCTGTCTTAGGCCATGTAGGCTGCACCCACTCCCAGCACCACGCACTCCTTTTCGGCTGCATTGGGTGGGCCCCTGGGAAGTGGACCTACAATAATCCCATCATTGGACTAACTCACAGCCATCCTAGTCTCTTGTAAATGTTCAAGTTACCAACCATTTGTCAGTTTGGGGTGTAATATTGTCATAAAGGAAGGCTCCCCAATGTTAGCGGCCATATCAAGGGTGGCCTTGGTTTAGGAAAAAGCCAATTTTTGTTGTGGTGATCAAGAGGCCAAGCTCTCTAGCGAGAGAAATGAGGGCAAAGCCAGGCATACCAGGAACCCTTCTGGAGGGCATGGAAGTCTAGAGGTCGACCGTAGGGGGAGGCAGGGGAGCTGACAGCTGTGTCAGTCTCCTGCGGAGTCACTTCTGGATCCTCTGCAATTTTCAGCTGGTGGTAATGAACTTCAACTGCCTTCTTGATGGCAGCATCAACCTGGTTCCGTGGACGACAGGTCACGGCGATGATCTCTGTCTTGCTCAATCTTGATGTCGTGCACACATCCTCTCAATGAGGGTCCGTCCGGATGGGTCCGTGCCTCGAGCCCCACGTCTGGGTGCCACTTGACCCGACCGGCGGGTCCTGGTTATTCGTGGGGGCGAGGAGGACTGTAACCTGCTATTCTTCAGATGATATGGTACACTGCTTTGAGTCTATCTGCAGTTGCCAAGCAGGATCTTGCAGTTGCCCAGCTTCAGGGGACCATGTGCAGGTGGGAAAAGGTAGGGGGTGAGGGTAAGGGCGAGGCTCCTGGCTTCTGGTCCATCTGGGTTAGAACTTCTAATAGCAGGCATCACGGGTGATTCAATTTTACCTGGAAAGAAAAAAGAAGGGGATTCTCAGGGAGATTTCTCTTCCCTGGATGTAAATTGTTATTCATCGTATTTATGATTGGGCCTGGCTTTGTGAGGGTATCTATTTTTTCATTAATATTTGTGGTAGCCGGTTAGCTATGCCTTCTGTGGTATTGGGCAGGCATATCAGTCCTCGGCTCCATAAGGGAACTGGGACTGGGGCATTCCCTTTATGGGTATGAGGGTCCTTCCCCATATCTGTGGCAAAGTTTTGTTGGTCTTGGTGGTGCCCGAGGTCACCAACATGGTCAGCAAGAGATTTGCCATGATCTTTCAGCTTTAGAGAGAGAAAAGTGAACAAGGCATGATGGAGAGTATTTCAGGGGGACTCCTTCTGAGGGGGTACCGTTCCCCCTCTTTTGTTTTTAAAGCCAATTTTTCAGAGTTCTTGTAAAATCAGGGCAGAAGCGCCAACAGTTGCTCCTTCCACACTCAGAGAGTCATGAAGGCCTTATTTAAGGATATATAAATCTATATTAATAATCTTTTGTCAAAGGACTTTTATAGCTCCACTGACAATTAATCAGACTATATGATATATCGATTAGAAATAGCTTTTTCTACTTTTTGTGAGATTACCTCTCTTTTGTCAATTAACTGTTAAGGAAGTTAGGGTTTACCTCTCTCTTGAGAATATTGAACAGAGATTTAAATTCTTTTGTGGAGAGCTTAAAATAGTATCTTGGCCAATTTGCATCTCCTAGAAACTTTTGAAATTAATTTAAAATAAATAGACATCCTTTTTTTAAAATCCTTTATCTGTGTGGGGTTTTTATTGGGTATTATACGTATTTACCTTTCAATGTTGTCTCCTTTCTCATTCTCCCCCCAAATCCCTTTTCCCCTACCCCTTCCTCCTAATTTTTGTGATGGTGTGCTCCAAACATCCTCCCAGTCCCATCTCCCTGCTCTCGAATTCCAACACAGTAGGGGATCCAAACTTTTGGGGACCTTGGCCCTCCACTTTCACTGGAGTCTAACAAGGTCACCCTCAATTCCCTATACAGGTGCGTGAGTCCCTCCCTTTGTGCTCTCTGGTTGGTGGTTTAGACTTTGGGAGTTCTGGTTGAAACTTTTGATGCTCCTTCTAAAAAGGACCAACGCATTCATACTTTGGTCTTCCTTCTTCTATGTGAGTTTTATGTGATCTATATGAAGATTCTTAGAAATTGTGAGCTTTTGGGCTAATATCCACTTATCAGTGAGTGCATACCATGTATGTTCCTTTGAGATTGGGTCATCTCACTCAAGATGATATTTTCCAGCTCCATCCATTTGCCTAGGAATTTTGTGAACTGATTGTTTTTAATAGCTGAGTAGTACTCCATTGTATAAATGTACCACATTTTCTGCATCCATTCTTCTGTTGAAGGGCATCTGGGTTCTTTCCAACTTCTGGCTATTATAAATAAGGCTACTATGAACATGGTGGAGCATGTGTCCCTGTTGTATGTTGAAACTTCTTTTGGGTATATGCCCAGGATTGGTATATCTGGGTCCCTAGGTAACGCTATGTTCAATTTTCTGAGATACCGCCAGACTGCCTTCCATAGTGGTTGTACCAGTTTACAATCCCACCAACAGTGGAGGAGTGTTCCTCTTTCTCCACATCCTCGCCAACATGTACTGTCACCTGTGTTTTTGATCTTAGCCATTCTGACTGGTGTGAGGTGGAATCTCAGTGTCGTTTTCATTTGCATTTCCCTGATGACTAGGGATGCTGAACACTTCTTTAGGTGCTTCTCAACCATTCGAGCTTCCTCAGTTGAGAATTCTTTGTTCAGGTCTGTGCTCCATTTTTTAATAGGGTTCTTTGATTGTCTAGAGTCTAATTTCTTCAGTTCTTTGTATACCTTGGATATTAGCCCTTTATCAGATGTAAGGTTGGTGAATATCTTTTCCCAATCTGTTGGTTGCCGCTCTGTCCTATTGACTGTGTCCTTTGCTTTACAGAAACTTTGCAGCTTTATGAGGTCCCATTTGTCAATTTTTGGTCTTAGAACACAGGCCATTGGCGTTCTGTTCAGAAGCTTTTTCCCTGTGCCTATGTATTCCAGGCTTTTTCCCAGTTTCTCTTCTATTAGTTTCAGTGTGGCTGGTTTTAGGTGGAGGTCCTTAATCCACTTGGAATTGAGCTTTGTACAAGGAGATAAGTATGGATCAATTTTCATTTTTCTACATGCTGACCACCAGTTGGACCAGCACCATTTGTTGAAAATGCTATCTTTTTTCCATTCGATGGTTTTAGCCCCTTTGTCAAAGATTAAGTTACCATAGGTATGGGGGTTCATTTCTGGGTCTTCTATTCTATTCCACTGATCCTCCTGCCTGTCTCTGTTCCAATACCATGCAGTTTTTATCACTATTGCTTTGTAGTACAGCTTGAAGTCGGGGATGGCGATTCCTCCAGAAGTTCTTTTATTGCTGAGAGTAGTTTTCGCAATCCTGGGTTTTTTGTTATTCCAAATAAATTTTAAGATTGCTCTTTCTATCTCTGAGAAGAATTGAGTGGGAATTTTGATGGGGATTGCATTAAATCTGTAGATGGCTTTTGGCAAAATAGCCATTTTTACTATATTAATCCTTCCAATCCATGAGCATGGGAGATCTTTCCATCTTCTGAGATCGGCTTCGATTTCTTTCTTCAGGGGAATGAAGTTCTTGTCATACAGGTCTTTTACTTGCTTGGTTAGGTTCACACCAAGGTATTTTATATTATCTGTGACTATTTTGAAGGGCGTCATTTCCATAATTTCTTTCTCAGCCAGTTTATCTTTTGAGTAGAGGAAGGCTACTGATTTGCTTGAGTTAATTTTATATCCAGCCAATTTGCTAAAGTTGTTTATCAGGTTTAGGAGTTCTCTGGTGGAAGTTTTGGGGTCACTTAAGTATACTATCATATCATCTGCAAATAGTGAGATTTTGACTTCTTCCTTTCCAATTTGTATCCCTTTGACCTCCTTGTGTTGCCTAATTGCTCTGGCTAGGACTTCCAATACTATATTAAATAAGTAGGGGGAGAGTGGGCAGCCTTGCCTAGTCCCTGATTTTAGTGGGATTGCTTCAAGTTTCTCTCCATTTAGTTTAATGCTGGCTACTGGTTTGCTGTAAATTGCTTTTACTATGTTTAGGGATGGACCTTGAATTCCTGACCTTTCCAAGACTTTTATCATGAAGGGGTGTTGAATTTTGTCAAATGCTTTCTCAGCATCTAGTGAGATGATCATGTGGTTTTTTTCTTTGAGTTTGTTTATATAATGGATTACATTGATGGATTTCCGAATATTGAACCAACCCTGCATTCCTGGGATGAAGCCAACTTGATCGTGATGGATAATTGTTTTGATGTGTTCTTGAATTCGGTTCACTAGAATTTTATTGAGTAATTTTGCATCAATGTTCATAAGGGAGATTGGCCTGAAGTTCTCTTTCTTTGTTGGGTCTTTGTGTGGCTTAGGTATGAGTGTAATTGTGGCTTCAAAGAATGAGTTGGGTAGTGTACCTTCTGTTTCTATTTTGTGGAATAGTTTGAAAAGAATTGGGATTAGGTCTTCCTTGAAGGTCTGATAGAATTCTGCACTAAAACCGTCTGGTCCCGGGCTTTTCTTTGTAGGGAGACTTTTAATGACTGCTTCTATTTCTTTTGTGGTTATGGGACTGTTTAGATGGTTTATCTGGTCCTGATTTAACATTGGCAACTGGTATTTGTCTAGGAAATTGTCCATTTCATCCAAATTTTCCAATTTTGTTGAATATAGGCTTTTGTAGTAGGATCTGATGATTTTTTTAATTTCCTCAGTTTCTGTTGTTATGTCCCCCTTTTGAGTTCTGATTTTATTAATTTGGATACTGTCTCTCTGCCCTCTGATTAGTCTAGCTAAGGGTTTATCTATCTTGTTGATTTTCTCAAAGAACCAGCTCCTGGTTTTATTGATTCTTTGGATAGTTCTTTTTGTTTCAATTTGGTTGATTTCAGCCCTGAGTTTAATTATTTCCTGCCTTCTACTCCTCTTGGGTGTATTAGCTTCTTTTTGTTCTAGGTCTTTCAGGTGCTCTGTCAAGCTGTTAGTGTATGCTCCCTCCAGTTTCTTTTTGTAGGCACTTAGAGCTATGAATTTTCCTCTTAGCACTGCTTTCATTGTATCCCATAGATTTTGGTATGATGTGTCATCATTTTCATTAAATTCTAAAAAGTTTTTAATTTCTTTCTTTATTTCTTCCCTTACCTGATTATCAAGGAGTAGGGTGTTGTTCAGTTTCCATGTAAATGTGGGCTTTCCATTCTCTTTGTCATTTTTGAAGACCAGCCTTAGACCATGGTGATCTGATAGGATGCAGGGAATTATTTCAATTTTCTTATATCTGTTGAGGCCTGTCTTGTGCCCAATTATATGGTCTATTTGGAGAAGGTACCATGAGGTGCTGAGAAAAAGGTATATTCTTTTGCTTTAGGGTGAAATGTTCTATAGATATCTGTTAAGTCCATTTGGTTCATAACTTCTGTTAGTTTTACTGTATCTCTATTTAGTTTCTGTTTCCATGATTTATCCATTGCTGAGAGTGGGGTGTTGAAGTCTCCCACTATTATTATGTGAGGTGCAATGTGTGTTTTGAGCTTTAGTAAGGTTTCTTTTATGAAATTCGATGCTCTTTTATTTGGTGCATAGATATTCAGAATTGAGAGTTCATGTTGGTTGACTTTTCCTTTGACAAGTATGAAATGCCCTTCCTTATCCTTTTTGATAGTTTTAAGTTGAAAGTTGATTTTATTCGATATTAGAATGGCTACTCCCGCTTGTTTCTTAGTGCCATTTGCTTGAAAAATTGTTTTCCAACCTTTTACTCTAAGGTACTGTCTGTCTTTGTCACTGAGGTGGGTTTCCTGTAAGCAGCAAAAAGCTGGGTCCTGTTTGCGTATCCAGTCCGTTAGCCTATGCCTTTTTATTGGGGAATTGAGTCCATTGATGTTAAGAGATATTAAGGAGAGGGTGTTCTTGCTTCCTGTCATTTTTGCTAATAGTGGAGACATCGTTTGTGTGGTTATCTTCTTTTGGGTTTGATGGAAAAGGATTATTTTCTTGCTCTTTCTGGGGTATGATTGCCCTCCTTGTATTGGAGCTTTCCTGCTATTATCCTTTGTAAAGCTGGATTTGTGGGAAGATACTGTGTAAATTCAGTTTTGTCATGGAATATCTTAGTTTCTCCGTCTATGGTAATTGAGAGTTTTGCTGGGTAAAGTAGCTTGGGCTGGCATTTATGTTCTCTTAGGGTTTGTATGATATTTGTCCAGGATCTTCTGGCTTTTATAGTATCTGGTGAGAAGTCAGGTGTAATTCTGATAGGTTTGCCTTTATATGTTATTTGGCCTTTTTCCCTTACTGCTTTTAAAATTCTGTCTTTGTTTTGTACATTTTGAGTCTTGATTATTATGTGACGGGAGGTATTTCTTTTTTGATCTAGTCTGTTTGGCGTTCTGTAGGCTTCTTGTGTGATTATGGGCATCTCATTCCTTAGGTTAGGGAAGTTTTCCTCAATAATTTTGTTGAAGATATTTACTGGCCCTTTAAGTTGGGAATCTTCACTCTCATCTATACCTATTATCCTTAGGTTTGGTCTTCTCATTGCGTCCTGGATTTCCTGGATATTTTGAGATAGCAACTTTTTGCATTTTGCATTTTCTTCGATAGTTGTGTCAATATTTTCTAAGGTATCTTCTGCACCTGAGATTCTTTCTTCTATCTCTTGTATTCTGTTGGTGATGCTTGTGTCTATGACTCCTGATTTCTTTTTTAGGTTTTCTATCTCCAGGATAGTCTCCCTTTGTGATTTCTTTATTGTTTCCACTTCCATTTTTATGTCCTGGATGGTTTTGTTCAATTCCTTCATCTGTTTGTTTGTGTTTTCTTGTAATTCTTTAAAGGATTTTTGTGTTTCTTTAAGGACTTCATCCTGTTTTCCTGTGTTCTCCTCAAGTTTTTTGATAGTGTTATTTACTTCCTTCTTGTAGTCCTCTAGCATCATCATTAGAAATGATTTTAGATCTGGTTCTTGTTTTCCTGGTGATATGGGGAGTTCAGGACTTTCTAATGTGGGAGAACTAGGTTCTGATACTGGCAAGTACCTTGGGTTGCTGGTGCTTGTGTTCTTGCGCTTGCCTTTCGCCATCTGGATCACCTTTGTGCTATCAGTGCTGTCTCTGACTGGGGCCTGTCTTTCCTATTATCTAGGTTGTGTCAGAACTGTTTGGGATGGGTTTTGCTGCTTGAGTTAGAGATGAGGCCCAAGATGTGCTCGGTGCTCAGGTGGAAACCGGAAGGGGCCGGGGCTCCGGGTCAGGAGCAGATTCCTGGATCCCAATGAGTCCCAGTGGGTCCCAGTGGGTCCCAGTTGCTCCCTGATTGGGGGCGAGCACTGCCACCTCCTAGCCTAAGAAACTGCTTGAGCTAGCTTGAGCCACGGAGAGCCCCGCTCCCTCTAGGTTCTGTGAGATTGGGTGCAGAGCTGACTCCCGGGATCTGCTCTGGCACAGACCGGAAGGAACCCACGCTCTGGGCCCTGGAGTGAACTCCTGGGTCCCAGTGGGTCCTAGCCACTCCCTGTTCGGGGGCAAGCACTGCCACCTCCTAGCCCAAGACCCTGCTTGGCACAGAGGTCCTGCGAGCCCCGCTTCCTCTGGAGTCTGTGAGATTGGGTGCAGAGCTGCCTCCCAGGATCCGCGAGTGCTTGGGCCCAGACCGGATGGAGCCCGCTCCAGGCCAGGAGCGAATTCCTGGGTCCCAGTGGGTCCCTGTTGCTCCCTGTTTGGGGTGAGTGCTGCTATTTCCTTACCTGGGATGCTGCGTGAGTTCAAGCTCCTGGGAGTCCCTGTTTTTCTTGGTTTTCTGCGGTTGGGTACGGAGCTGCTGCCTGCGACCTGCTCTAGGCTCGGTCCCAAACCGGAAGTCTCCTGAGCCGTGTTTTTGCTTTTTTTATGTGAAGTTGAGAATTGTTCTTTCAAGTTCTGTGAAGAACTGTGTTGGAATTTTTGATGGGAATTGCAGTAAATCTGTAGATTCAATGGTAAGGTGGCAATTTTCTAATCCTACCAACCGATGTCCATGGAAAATCTTTTGGTCTTCTGATATTCCCTGCCCTGCCTTCCTAGCCCTGCCCACTGTGGGTTTTGTAACTCCTGACAGATGGTTCTAGGTTGTTTAAGAATTCAAGATGAGCAAGTCATAAGGAGCAAGAGGACAAGCAGTATTTCTCCATGGCCTGTGCTTCAGTTCCTGCCTCAAGCTCTTTCCATGAATTTCCTCAGAGATGTACTATAAAGTCTAGACTGAAATAAACCTATTATCTTCATATTGATTCTAATTGTAGTGTTTTTCAAAGGCACAGAAAAAATAGGACACCTTGATGTCATCATTAAAGAAACCTTATTTTGCCTCTTCTAACAGCTACCAAATGCCAATAGCTTGAAAGCTGTTGGTGAGATATTTGTGTCCATATTTCTCCTCCATGCTAGTATTTTGTCTGGCTTGCACTTATGCATATCTTATGATTATGGTCTTTATTGCTGTGTGCTCTCATGTTCAATTGTCCTGATGTTTTTTAGAAAAAAACAAAAAAAAACTAAAAATTAACCAAACATTAAAAAACAAAGTTTTTTTTTGAAGTCATTTGCTACTTCCATCTCTTAGAATCTTTTTCTACCTTTCTCCTTGAAGATCCCTAGGCTGAGGATGTGAAATGTACATCCCATTCAGAACTAACATTCCTCAACATCTTATTTGCTACATTTTTGACTACCTGAAGGTCTCTGTGTTAATTCAGGACACCTACTTCTTATATGTTTAGTAAGAAACAGGATAAAATTTGTTTTTATTCTTCTAGTGCTTTCAGCTTATTTAGAGGACATAGAAGTTGTAAGTTCATTTTGATTCTTAACTCCATATGATTTAGAATCACAATGGAAACAAATGCCTAGTATGACTTTTGGGGAGTTTTTGAATTAGGTCAACTGAAGCTTACATTTTGAATTAGGTCAACTGAACCTTACATATGGGCTGCACTACCATGTAAGCTCAGGTCAAGGAAAAGGACAAATTGATATGGAGCACTAACATTTTTACCTATGTCTGCTTCCACACTAAGATTGCAATGTGTCCAACACCACAAACTCAAGCCATCATGACTTTCCTACCATGACGGTTTGTATTCTCAATCTGCAAGCCAGAATAAACCTATCTTTAAGTTTCTTTTGTCCATTTATTTGTTGCAACAACAGGAAGTTTAGCTAGTATAGAAAATGGGTACTGAGGTTTCAAAGAAGAACAAGAGAATTAGGCTAGAGGTCACTCACGTGATATTTATGAAAGGATCTGTTCATATTTTGCCACGTGAATGAGGCTGGATGTAGGAGTAAGTGACTAATTGGTAATGTCAGGGCAGGCTAGCACTCAGGTTGCATCTTAACTACTGTTCACTTACCACACCCAGAGATATAGGAACAAAGAAAACTAAAGGATATTTAAAATGAATAGTTTCAAAAGGAGGAGATTGAGAGATTTTTTTTAACTTTATATACTCTGCAGCTTCAAAGCTAGTGTGATTGTTGAAGAAATTACTGATCTTAAAGGGGATCCTGGAGATCGGCATTGAGCCAGTAAGAAAGGTTTCTCTAGAGAAAGACTCTACATATTGAGTGAGTCAGTCTGAGAACATAGCTTTAAATTTAGGCAGCTAAAGTTAAAATCAACGGAAATGCATGAAGGAAAGAAGGGTGGACAGCATGGATACACTATTTTTCTTGATATATTGTGTAGAAAGAAAAATGGACCCACTGGTTGAATGTGTAGGTCAATGCTGTATAGTTAAATGTTTTATCTGAACTTAGTGCAGAAGCTGAACCAAGCAAGACCTATCTCAGGATCATGGGATAGGAACTGACATGAAATATCTGGAGCTTAGTGACACAGATCACAATCAAAGGGAGAGAGAGAGAGAGAGAGAGAGAGAGAGAGAGAGAGAGAGAGATAACATGGCAAAGCCGGATGCAAATGACAGAAGGAGGACATGGATAAGGGTTGGGAAAGGAAAAGTAGAAGTATTCAGAGGTCAGCATTTCAGCAAACTGAAATATTATTAGTTTTTATTGAAATTAATTTTTATTGGATGTTTTTACATTTCAGATATTATCCCCTTTCTGCATTTCCCACCAACCCAGAAATCCTCTATACCATCCCCCCCTCCTGCTTCTATGATGATGTGTCCCCACCCATTCCTAACTCCACACCCATGAATTCCCCCACACTGGGGCATCCAGCCTTCACTGGACCAAGGACTTCTTCTACCTTTGCCTGCCAAGGCCATCCTCCACTACAAATACAGCTGAAACCATGGGTCCCTCCCTATGTGCTCCCAGGCTGGTAGTTTAGACCCTGGGAACTCTTATTGGTTGGTATTGTTGCTCTCCCTATGGGGCTACAAACCCCTTCAGCTTCTTCAGTCTTCTCTCTAACTTTTCCATTGAGAACCCTATGATCAGATTATTGGTTAGCTGTGAGTATCTGCCTCTATGTATGTCAGGCTCTGGTAGACCTCTAAAGAAACAGCTGTATCAGGCTCCTATCAGTATGCACTTCCTGGCATCAACATCACCTTCTGCCTTTGGTGACTGCACATGGGATGGATACCTGGGTAGAGCAGTCTGTGGGTGACCCCTCCTTCAGTTTCTGTCCCACACTTTGTTTCCATATTTGCTCCCATGAGTATTTTGTTACTCTTTCTTAGAAGGACCAAAGCACCCACACTTTGGTGTTCCTTCTTTATGAGCTTTATGTATTTAGATGCTGTTTCCTTTCATTAAAATAACATTAATATCTGCTTTGCTCCAAATCTCTTCATTAACAAGATTCCAAGATTCTCTTACCAAGTTGCTTATCATCTGGAACATGAACTCAAATGATTTCTAGCCCACCTATTGCAAATAAATATTCTGTAAATTTTATGTTCCTCTAATATTTCTACTTTTCTTGATAATCTTCATTAAATTAATTTTTTAGATTTTCTAATGGTTAAAGCCTATAAAAATTCCAGTCATTTGGGCAAAGGTCTTAATGAATTTAGACAAGATCAAGGCTATGGGTCACTTCCAAATTTCTAACTTTGGTGTTCACTATGCCTGTTTCGAATAGTAGAAAATTTGCAGTCTCAACTGATAGAGTTTATAAGCATTTCATGTCACATTTTAGTTAGGGATGGCTCCAAAGGAGCTATGTAGTGACAATGACAGAGACTAAGCTCAAGTTCTGAAGAGGTATGGAGTCATTTTCAATGGAATGTGCCCTTCAGTGAAGTTCTGATTCTTACCTTTGACATTTGTTGCAGATAAGTTTTTGCAATGACAGGTAAAAGTATATATATGTACATGTGTATGTATATATGATGTATATGCATATGTATATGATATATATATACACATTTATATGTATATGATGTATATGTATATAATGTATATGTCTATGATGTCTATGATGTCTATGATGTCTATGATGTCTATGATGTATATGTCTATGATAAATATGTTTATGATGTATATGTCTATGTCTGTCTATGTCTATGTATATGACATGTAGGTATAGGTATATGTATACATATAGATATAGGATAGGTATAGGTATAGATATAGGATAGGTATAGGTATGTATTTTGGAAAATTTTATCTACTTTGAATATTAGCAATATTTTATTGTTATAATTTTCTATATATATATATGATCAAGATATCAAGGACAGAAGATTTATTAATATTTTTTGTTAAGTTCCTTGAGTAGTCTACAGACGAATGAGTGTGAGGGAAGATGTAGGTATAAACTATATGCATTTTGATGAAAAACAAAAACATTGAGCATCCAGCAATTTTGATATACTTGCAGTTCCTAGAACCCATTTACTATATATGTAGAGAGACAGCTCTACTTTCCTGTAAGTGTGGAGACTTTTCCTTCTATCATCATTATAACACTACTAACTGGGAATGATGGCAGATTCTGGCCTTTCCATCTAATTAATTCTGACCTGCTGTCTTTACTTTTCTACATATTTCCCCTTAACAACTATCGTCTCACAGACTTTGGTGATGAATTCTTGGCACAAACTCATTTGTAACTTAAGAATCCTTGATAAAAACAGAGCTATTATAAAAGTCACAATGCTACTTTTGTAATATATAAGGAAACATTCATTTTATAAAGCTTGAGAGCAGATAAGAACCTGGGTCAAGATTGACTAAGCAAGGTAAAGCAAGGTAACTAGAAAGCAGTAGTACTTCAATGACAGAAATGATGCTGCCTTGCTACTGCCTTTAGATCATTGACTTGGAGATTATTTTGCACTCATAAGGATCTCAGAAACAGTCTACAGTTTGCTTAATTTTTGATATTTACCCACATGATAGAAAATAGTTTGCCAAGAAGAAGAATACTACAAACACAGCTTGGAATTGTAAGAATTATATAGATCTGAGGGTGCTTTGTAATAGCAGTATACTATTAAATAACATGAAGATGGGTATCTTGATTTTGAGTGTTTGAATATATTTAGAAAACAAAACAAAATAAAACCACTTTACCACTGTAAAAATGGATCCAGGGAAATGGCGTTAAAACTGTACTACAAAGCTAGTGTATGAAAGCCTGGTAAAATTATTGCTCTTATTAAAAACAGAGAAATGCAGAAACACCCTTGAAAATAGTGGAGGAATGAAGAAGAAAGTTAAATATGAAATCATGAACAATTAGGCTGGCTATGTCTGGTAATTTGGGAAAACCTCTGGATTTCCATAGTCTGTAAGACTCTCTAAACTCAATTTACTTAGCAAACCAGTACAGATTGTTTCTATGATGGTTGTCTAGCCAATTTGTAAATATTTATATAGATATCCTCTGTAGACAAGGCCTGATTTTTGAAATATGCTACTAGAACGCAATATCTCCTTTCCATAAGCAAGTAGACTGCCTAGTTAATTAGGTTCAGGTGACAGTAATTAATTGTAATATGAAAGATGAGGGAAATTACTGAAATCTGCCTTGAGGTCAACATAACAGGAAGGGCCAGGACTTAATCAGCAATATGAGTTTATAAAACGCAGTGCTCCTTTGAGTAAACTAACTGGATAATCAATGATTTTGCTTCATACATAAAATGGAAACAATATCCCAGAGTGGATGATGAAGAAACCAAGAGAAATTGGCTCAATAACAGTCATTATACCTGTTTCTGAACCAGTATTACAGCATGTTGACAGATGAAGGACCTGAAGGTTGAATTGTAGCATCACAGTGAAATATTGAACAAAATAGGTAAAACGGTGAATTCCTGAGTTCTACTGCAAAACAATTCATGAATACTTACTTGATGTGGTGGTTGAAATTAGAAATGCTTCCTCCAACCCCAAGACTGTTTGGAGGACAGTTTAGGAGGAACAACCTCAATGAAGGAAGTACATCACTGGGGTTGGGCTTTGATAATTCACAGCCTTTTTCAACCTCCAGTTCACCTTCTCTACTTCTGTTGTGAAATGGAAGGTGTGATCCCTCACTGTCCTGCCACCATATTTGTAGCTTGTTCCTGAATTTTCCTGCCACGATGGACTCCATGTCACTAGAATTATAATCCCTAATAAACTCTTCTTTTATAAGTTGCCTTGGCCATGATGTGTTATCACAGCAACAGAAACGTGTATAATGTACCTGGTAACCTTGCACAGAGACTACGTGCTTTTCTGACAATAACTACATTCTTGCTCAAATTCACTTCATTCCTTGTCTATGTTTCCTATAGACATATGTGGAGTCATTTTCCAAGTTCTCATACCCATAATTGAGGTTTATCTTCACACACACACACACACACACACACACACTCACACTTTTACTTAGTACAACATTTTGGTTACTATTGCTGGAGGTCAGTAGGTTTTTCTTCTGCTATTTTTCTTGTTAAGGAAATCAGGAAGGGTGCTGACAGTAATTGTCTAATCCTTGTATATTGTTGACTGAAGCCCTGTCATATGAAGACTCAGGTGATCCTGTCTTACTGGTGTAATCAACTAGTAAGTCAAAATCACAAGTTATACTCCAGATGCAATGGAGAAGACTGATGCTATTTTGAGTCCTAAATGGAGTATTGTTCACTTTTTATTTGCTAGTTGTAACCAGTGCATACGGTAAATGATAGTGAAGTTTGACTTTGTAATTGGAGAGATCTATGAAAGAACTACCACGCAAAGCTGAATTAGAACACATCAGCATATATACATATATGATATTAAATCAACTATCTGAAGAAGACAGATATTTTTTCCTTATTGGGAAGGTGAATCAGACAGTTGGCATTTATATGGAATAGAAAAAAGTTATATTTATAGTCTTTCTGTGGAAGAAACTGACTCTTCTTTCTCTTCATACTGTAGTCCAAAAGGACCAACGTCATTGGAGTATTCTGGAGAAAACCACTTTGTATCATACATGGTGAGTGAAAAATAACACATGAAGTAATTTGGGAAATAGGATGCTACCCAGCAATAAGAGTTACAGCTTATGAAGTCTTCAAAGGTACAAACATTACAGATGCAGTCATTGATTCAGAAGACAGATACTTTTCAACACTTAGCCACCCTGATAATGAGGAATGCATTGCATCTGTGCTTATAGTCACTAAGTAAAATAGAAGCACTGGCAAGCCTTGATCTAATTGACTCAGGGGAATGCATCTTGCATATTCCACAGCTAGATGTAGTGGTTGTATTAAATGGTTTGGTAACAAAGAAATCTTTTTGGGTGAGAAGATTTAAAGCAAGACCAGGATATCACCAAACCTTGGAGGCAGGTAGCCTTGCTACTTGGTACATGTAAGTCATCATATTCCAGATGAGTAGGTAAGTAGACTGACCAGCTTTATATACTTGTGTGTAAAAGTATATAGAGCTATTAAGCAATGTCTATATATTCACATACCATGTATGGAGGCTACCATAACACAAGAGGACTTCATGTAGATCCTCCTTCCCTATACCATTCAAATGTGACAATTACAGCTAGTGCACTGCAAACATACAATCTCTAAAAAAATATTAGCTCTGTGGTCTATTGGAGTCAGCATTTCCATTTACAAATCACTATTCAAATAACCAAATCACATTCTAATAATTAGGCAACCACTAAATGGCCATTTTCCACATCTATTCATTTTGCTTATGTTTGATCTTTTGTTGAGCCATACCATTTCTAGCTGTACCCACTGGTTAATGCAGTGCTACACAGCTAATACTATCATCGTCATGGCTGTTTGCTACTGAGCAAAGCATGACTTCTGAATTTTATAACAGAACTGCAGTACTCAAAGCTTTAACTTTACAGAGATGAATCTTATTCAATTATTTACAGAAGACTTCCAAGCTTCCAATTTATAATATTTGTGGCTTCTTATGAACTATGGAATGGTCCTGTTTGAAAGAGACAAATCTGAAGGAAGCAATATGTTTTTCTGGAGAGCTTAGAGAAGTGTCGAGGAAGTCACACCAAAACACAAGCAAGAGTTACAACTATACATTTGAAGCTGTGAATCTTCTAATATCAGAAAATGAGAGAGTGTATTGAAACAGGCAGATTCTTCAAGTCTCTGAAGAAAGAAATTGAAGATCTCAGAAGATGGAAAGATCTCCCATGCTCATGGATTGGCAGGATAAATATAATAAAAGTAGCTATGTAGCCGAAAGCAATCTACAGATTCAATGCAATCCCCATAAAAATTCCAACTCAATTCTTTATAGAGTTTGAAAGAGCAATTCTCAAATTCATTTGGAATAACAAAAAACCTAAGATAGCAAAAACTTTTCTCAGCAATAAAAGAACTTCTGTGGGAATCACCATCCCTGACCTCAAACTATATCACTGAGCAATAGTGATAAAAACTGCATGGTATTGGTACAGAGACAGGCAGACAGATCAAGGGAATAGAATTGAAGTCGCAGAAATGAACCCACACACCTATGGTCATGTGACCTTTAACAAAGGAGCTATAACCACTCAGTGGGAAAAAGACAGCATTTTCAGCAAATGGTGCTGGTTAAACCGGCATGTAGAATAATGCAAATCGATCCATTCTTATCTCCTTGTACAAAGCTCAAGCCCAAGTGTGTAAAGGACTTTCACCTAAAACCAGATACACAGAAACTAATAGAAGAGAAGGTGAGGAAGACCCTCAAATACCTAGGTACAGGGGAAAATTTCCTGAACAGAACACCAATGGCTTATGCACTGAGATCAAGAATCAACAAATGGGATCTCATAAAATTGCAAAGCTTCTGTAAGGCAAAGGACACTGTCAATTGGACAAAATGGCAACTAACAGATTTGTAAAAGATCTTTATTAATCCTACAACTGATAGAAGGCTAATATCCAATATATACAAAGTCCTCAAGAAGTTATACTCTAGACTATCAAATATCTCTATTAAAAATGTGATACAAGAGAATTCTAAACAAAGAATTCTCAACTGAGGAATACCAAATGACCAAAAAGTACCTAAAGAAATGTTCAACATCTTTAGTCATCAGGGACATGCAAGTCAAAACAACCCTGAGATTCCACCTCACACCAGTCAGAATGGCTAAGATAAAAAACTCAAGTGACAGCAGATGCTGGCAAGGATGTGGAGAAAGAGGAACAGTCCTCCATTGTTGGTGGGATTGCAAGGTGGTACAACCACTCTGAAAATCAGTCTGGCGGTTCCTCAGAAAATCGGACATAGTGCTACCTGAGGATCCAGCTATAGCACTCCTGAGCATATACCCAGAAGATGCTCCAACATATAACAAGGATACATGCTCCACTATGTTCGCAGCAGCCTTATTTATAATAGCCAGAAGCTGGAAAGAACCCAGATGTCCTTCATCAGAGGCATGGATACAGAAAATGTGGTACATTTACACTATGGAGTACTACTCAACCATTAAAAACAATGAATTCATAAAATTCTTATGCACATGGATGGAACTAGAAAATATCATCCTGAGTGAGGTAACCCAATCACAAAAGAATACACATGGTATGCACTCACTAGTAAGTGAATATTAGCCCAAATTCTTGGAATAACCAAGATTCAACTCACAGACCACATGAAGCTCAGGAAGAAAGAAGACCAATATGTGGGTGCTTCACTCTTTCTTGGAGAGGGGAACAAATTAAAGAAGCAATTATAAAGAAAAAATGTGCAGCAGAGACTGAAGGAAAGGCCATCCAGAGACTTCCCCACCTGGGGATCCATCCCATATAGAATCACCAAATGCATACACTATTGTGGATGCCAAGAAGTGCTTGCTGACTGGAGCCCAATATAGCTGACTCCTGAGAGTCTCTGACAGAGCCTGACAAATACAGAGAAGGATGTTAGCAGCCAACCGTTGGACTGAGCATGGGGTCCCCAATGGTTTCACCAATGTGGCAGTTAGAGAAAGGACTAAAAGAGCTGAAGTGGTTTGCAGCTCCATAGGAATGACAACAATATCCATCAATCAGACCCCCCAGAGCTCCCAGGGACTAAACCACCAACCAAAGAGTATACACAGAGGGACCCGTGCCTCCAGCTGCATATGTAACAGAGGATGGTCTTGTCGGACATCAATGGGAAGAGAGGCCCTTGGTCCCGATAAAGCTTGATGCCTCAGTGTAGGGGAATTAGAGGGCAGGGAGGCAGGAATGGGTAAGTGGGTGGGGGAACACCCTCATAGAAGCACAGGAGAGAGGATGAGATAGGGGGTTTCTGGGGAAGACCAGGAAAGTGGGTAACATTTGAAATATAAATAAAGAAATATCCAATTAAAAAAAAACCAAGCAGATTCTATTGATTGAATCATTGAATATCCACTTAGATGAATTTATTTATTTATTTAGTTAGTTAGTTAGTTGCTTCAGTCATTTATTTCTGGAACAGTCTTTTCACATTTACTTTTTTGTTGATCTGCCTAGTTTTACATAATAAGTTACTCTTAATATGTAAAAGTTCCCTGAGATTGAGAGGTTTTCACTTTACTTCCTTTGTTGATCACAACATTGCCTTTAAAAGTGGACTTTTGCTTTCTGCACATTTCCCTTAAGACAGACAATTTAGTAGAAGAGCATGTCTTTATTAGCTCATTTTTGAGCCTTAGAAAGAGTTGATTGTATGTAAAATTATATTATTATGTGAATCTTATGTTACATATCATCATTATATTATTTAAGTAACCTTATAAACAACAATAGTTGACTGTTTTGATGCTTTTGAAGTTACAATATGGTACAGGAAGATTATGCAGAATGATGAGCTGTCTGTGTGTCACTGGCTCATGCCCATCTTTGTTCACGGAAACTGTCCCCATCAGAATCTCTGCTGAGCACAGCAGAGGATCAACGCATCATGGTATAGCATTGCTCAAGCAACCTGTCCTGAACAGTATGAATACTGAATGTACTTTGCAAGAAAATGATGAAGATAAATGGGAGAGATTTAGCCAATGTGCTTTTTACACCACTAACAGACTGCAGACACTTTCATTTGTTTTTACCCTGCTGTGTGACATTGGGTAATACAGCTCACACCTGCAATAGGCAATTTTTTCATCTGCAAAATGGAGGGAATAATAGTATTTATTGCAAATGTCGTCTTGAGAGTTAAAAGAAATATTGTTTGTGAAACGCTTACTATGAAGCTTAGCAACAAGTGTTCAGATCATTACGACAGTCTCCAATGAGCTTCAAGTTCAGCTAATAGTCATTTTTTAAGGAAGCTAAATGGAATATGTTGTGATAGCTATTGCAAAGCCCTCTAATGCAGTATAAAGAAGCCACTTTACCTATAGATCAGAATATGCTTTGTGAGGCAGCCCAATGAATAACCTTTCATTCTATGGTTTAAATCACACTGACACCCTGTGTCTTAATAATGTAAAAATATCAGGGAAAGGCTAATAAAAAAGACTGTAGACAGAAGTGTGGTCAGAGAGAGAAAATGCAGACACTGATAGAGGCTGAGAAAAAGGGCCATGACTGCAAAATTGCATTGCCATCACAGTGGCGCATAGGAAATTTTCTTATGTCCTTGGAAGGAGTAGCCTTCCCTCTCCCTAGCAGATTTTCCTTTCTATTAGGTCAGAGGATTTCAATGGGTCCTTTGTTGTAAAATTTTAATTGCAAGATACTGAAAGCAGCAAAAAAGAAGTCATTCCACAGATGTTGGGGACCAGTAACCTACAATTACGAAGAAAATATATTGCATTGTAAAGGCTTTCTTCATGTAAGTTATATTTGGAAAACATGAAACAAAGAAGCACTAGTTAATTTCTAAAGATGAGGGAAAACTGGAGAATTGCCCAATTTATATATCTTCAAGACTTTTGTCATATTGATAAAAGTTAAGATTTGATTGGAAGGTGCTTTTCCAATTTTGGGATTATAATGTAGTCCAGTTTTAAAAGCACAGATACAACAAAGTCACGAAAGAATAAACACTTTACTAAACAAAACCCAGAAACAGCCCATTAGGCATGCAAAACAGTGCTCAAACACCATTCACTACGATGAGAATGTAAATCAAAAGCACTGAGTTAGCACTTATATGTATTTGGGTGCCTCAGGTCAGATAATCAACAGATAGGGATTGGTGGTATGGGTGTACAGGAGAAGGATTCTTGTACACGGAAGTGGGAATATAGACAGAGTCATTGTGGAAACAGTATGGAAAGTGATAATGGAGCTGGTAGGGCTGATCCTAGTGCTCATCTTGAAGATGTTACATAATAGTAAAAGTGGGCTCTCTTTGAGATTGGGGCTAACTTAGTCATGTTCAGCTGAGATAAGGAATATTTACTTGTTTCACATAGTAACCTTTTAACTATCAATATTGGTTCCATAACATTGTCCTACAGGTTAGGTATACATAGTGAGGTTCATCTTCATCCCATCTTAGAGAAAATGATATAAGAAATAATGTAGAATAAAGTGAGACTGAGGAAAAATGGAACTGAAAAACCAAGTATTTTACAAACAAAATAAAGACAAATAAATAGCTGAATTATTGTTAGGTAGAAATGAAATGTAATGAGACCAGGATTGTAGATGAGAATTTGGCCCATAAATGAGGGATAAGAGGGAGAAATTCCAGTCATTAAATAGAGGACAAAGGGCTGCAAATTCACAATAAAAGGGGACAACCGAAAGTTAAAATGGGCAAAATATTGTCTTCTACTTAATAAAACAGTAAAATGGTGAATTAACACACGGCAAGGTTCTTCAAAACATCATTCATTAAGTAAATGTAGTTGAAACAGCAGAGGCCAACACTTTATACAAATGTAGACTTGCACTGCTTGCACACACAAACACTTACACATGCACTATCACATATACATGATAGATAAGCACACACACACAAAGACACACACACAGACACAAAAGTTAAGTCTCAAAGATATTAAGCAAAAAGAAGTGCTTATTAGTCAGGGTATACAACTATGCTGATTTCCTTAAGCCTACATCTATCCTATGATGCAGCCACAATGGAAGCATTAGGAATTTTTATGATTCATTGCCTTCAAAAGAATATGAAATATTCAATAATTTATACATTGAATATTTGTTATAACTTTCATGTATTCATTTACATAAATGATATTTAAAAGTTTTACATTTTAATGTGACCATCAGCAAAATATTTAAATGATCTAGATTATTTCTATTAAATTTATACCAAACAGCACTGTGAAGAACATTGAGCCGTCTCATGGATGTAATTATTTTTATTGATTCTCCCATTATTTGTTTCATGTTTGTCCCATATGTTCTTAATTTCCATCCCACCATATCGTATCATTTGAGAACATTAGTTTCTTCAGTTTTCTCTATTCCATTGTGGACGATATGTTTTGTCTTGCATTCTTAATGCTTTTTGTGAGGCTTCCAGCATTTAGGCTCACTCACTGAAACAGATGGTCACACAGAACTCCATCTTTTTACATTTGCTGTAAGCTCAGTGCCACTATGTACTTATTCCTTCTGCTCATCTCTTGCATTAATACTGTCATATACTTTAAATCCTTGTGTTATAAATATTATAGTATGGCATATTTTATATAGTTGTATTCTATGTAGTTTTAAATTTTTTATGGGTTTATAAAGTGGTGTGTGCATGTATGAATACATGTTCTTTGTGTGTATGTGTGTATTATGTGTGTTTGTGTGTGTATGTGTGTGTGTGTACCCTCAAGTGAAGCACCTCAGCTGACATTCTCTGTCTTCCTGAATCACTCTGCATCTTATGTTTTGAAGCAGGTACTCACAATAGCCCAGGAGCTCAGAGCTTTGGCTTCCCTAACAAGCCAGCTTGTTACAGAAATTTTCCCTCTCTCTATTGCTCATAGCTGGTATCACAAGAGAATGCCATATCATCCTAGGTATATGGGTTCTATGAATCTTAGTCTTAGTCCTTGTGGTTTTACCTGACCTTAAAACAAATAAACAAAACACAGAAAATTAAAATAAACAAAAGACCTATAAGTCAAAAATTCCAAAACAAAACAAAAAACGCACACGCATACATGCATGCTCGTGTGCACACACACACATAAACACACACACCAACCCACACAAACACACACACACATAAACACACACACAAACACATACACACATAAATACACACACAAACACACACAAACACACACACACAGACACACACACACACACACACACACACACACACACACAGTTGGTTTTGTGTTGATCAGACCTGGCACCTACCATAGAGTGTGTTGTTATACTCAGTGACTATCCATTGGAGAAAACTGCATTTGCCAGCAGATATCAGTTGTATACAGCATCATAGTTAAGAGGCCAACCCCGTGTGCCTGTCAGTGTTGAGACCCTGTCTAGCTTGATCCTGTACAGGTCTTGCATATACTGACAGCCTCTGAGTTCAGATGTGCATCAGTTTTGTTGTATTAGGGAGACACTGTTTCACTGAGTCTTCCATCACTTCTTGCCCTTAATCTCTGCCTCCTCTTCTACATAGATCCCTGAAGCCTAAGAGAAGGAGTTTGATGACGACATCCTATTTACGAATGAGTGTTCCAAAGTCTCTCCCTCTGCCTGTTGTCCAGTTGCTGGTGCCTATATTACATTTTTCTTCCATCTCCCTCCTCATTTAATCTTTCCCATTGAGTACACTTATCTCTCCATTGCAAAGCTTCTGTAAAGCAAAGGACACTGTCAATAGGACAAAATGGCAACCAACAGATTGGGAGAAGCTCTTTACTAATCCTACACCTGATAGAGGGCTAATATCCAATATATACAAAGAACTCAAGAAATTAGACTCCAGACAACCAAATATCCCTATTAAAAATGGGGTACAAGAGAATTCTAAACAAAGAATTCTCAACTGAGGAAACTCAAATGGCCGAGAAGCACCTAAATACATGTTCAACATCCTTAGTCATCAGGGACATACAAATCAAAACAACCCTGAGATTCCACTTCACACTAGTCAAAATAGCTAAGATAAAAAACTCAGGTGACAGCAGATGCTGGTGAGAATGTGGAGAAAGAGGAACAGTCCTCCATTGTTGGTGGGATTGGAAGCTGGTACAACTACTCTGGAAATCAGTCTGGTGGTTCCTCAGAAAATCGGACATAGTGTTACCTGAGGACCCAACTATACTACTCCTGTGCAGACGCCCAGAAGATGCTCCAACGTATAACAAGGATACATGCTCCACTATGTTCATAGCAGCCTTATTTATAGTAGTCAGAAGCTGGAAAGAACCCAGTTGTCCTTCAACAGAGGAATGGATACAGAAAATGTGGTACATTTACACTATGGCGTATTACACAGCTATTAAAAACAATGAATTCATGAAATTCTTAGGCAAATGGATGGAACTAGAAAATATCATCCTGAGTTAGGTAACCCAATCACTAAAGAACTCACATGGTATGTACTCACTGATAAGTGGATATTAGCCCAAAAGTTTGCAATACCCAAGATATAACTCATAGACCACATGAAGCTCCTGAAGAAAGAAAACCAAAGTGTGGGTGCTTCGGTCCTTCTTAGAAGGAGTAACAAAATACTCATGAGAGAAAATATGGAGACAAAGTGTGGGACAGAAACTGAAGGGGGGGCCATCCAGAGATTGTTCCACCTGGGTATTTATCACATGTGCATTCACCAAAGGCTGACACTGATGTGGATGCCAGGAAGTGCATGATGACAGGAGCCTGATATAGCTGTTTCCTTAGAGGTCTGCCTGAGTCTGACATATACAAAGGAGGATAGGCACAGCTAACTATTAAACTGATCATGGGATTTCCAATGGAGGAGTTAGAGAGGAAACTGAATGAGCTGAAAGGATTCGTGGCCCCATAGGGAGAGCAACAATACCAACCAACCAGAGTTCCCAGAGTCTAAATCACCAGCCTGGGAACACATAGGGAGGAACCCATGACTTTAGCTGTATATGAGGGGAGAATGACCTTGTGGGGCATAGGTGGGAGAGGAAGTCCTTGGTCCTGTGAAGACTGGTTGCACCAGTATTGGGGAATTCGAGGGGAAGAAGATGGTAATGGCTGGGTGGGGGCACATCCTCATCAAAGCAGGAAGAGGGGGAATGGTATAGGGGGTTTCTGGGTGGGAGGGAAAGGGGGAAAGGGGATAACATCTAAAATGTAAATAAAATATCCTATAAAGAAGAAAAAATTAATAATAATAAAAAACAACAACAAAAAAAAACCAAAATTTTCCAGTTTCCTTTTCTTGGGATAGTTTTGCTCCTTCCCCTGCCTAGCCCCTTTGTGATTATATGAGTTGTAGAATGCATATTGAAGTCTTAAAAGACATACAATGTTAGGCCTTTTGGTTCTTAGTTACCTTGTTCAGATTTTTTTTCTAGCAGTATTTACATTGAAATTTCATTTCACTGCTAAATAATATTATATTCTCTGAATGTACATTTTAACTATCCATTTATCATTTAATGGACATCTAGGCTGTTTCCAAGTTCACGATATTATCAGCAGAGCATCAAAGAATCTGGATGAGCAGGTATCTTTATACTAGGTATCTTTGGGTATTGACCCCAGAGTGGTATAGCTGAATCTTGACATAGATCCATTCCTAGCTTCCTGAAGAACTATCATACTGATTTCTGTAGTAGCTGTACAAGTTTGTACTATCTTGAGCAATGCATGAGTGTAGTGTTCCCCTTACCACACATCCTCATCAGCATGATCTATCCTTTGTTTTATGGATCATGGTGATTCTGACTAGGGTTAAATGAAATCTCAGAGTAGTTTTAATAAATTGCATTGCCCTGATGGCTAAGAATGTTGAGTGTTTCTCAGCCATTTCTGTTTCATATTCTGAGAAATCTGTGCTTTGATCAACACTACATTTCTAAACTGCAGCCATCTTCTTGTACTTACATTCTTTCCACTCATTCTTCTGCAATGATATGAGTTTTCGGGAAGATGGTATAAATTTCCTTTTTATTCTCAGGCTTTGGAACCATGCATCTCTGCATTCATGCCATTTGCTATAAAGAGTGCCTTCTCTGATTAAGGCTTAAAAGTAACATATTTCCTTGGATATGAATACAAATATCAAGAAGGTACCTTGATGTCATGAATTTACCTTAATAAAAATAAATTGTTGTCCTAATGCATAATATCTCCTTAGTTCTATCTTTTAAAAATATTTTCATGAATTTTAGTTTATGGATGTAAGTGTTTTGTCTACATTGACTGCACACTACATTCTTAAATTTCTGGCAAGGGCCAAAACAGGGTGCCAGTTACCATGGATCCATTATTTTAAGTTGCTATGTACATATTTAGAATCAATCCCCAGTTCTTGGAATAGCAGCTAATGCTCTTAGCTGATGACCCAGCTCTCCAGGATTCACCTATGTATTATTTGAAATCAGGTTTACATTATCTTACATGAAATCTCCCCATGAATTGGAGCTCAAATCCAGTCAGAGAGCTATTTGTTACCCATGGAAGAGTCTTGTCACTATTGTATATGTGGTACAACTTTTGCAGCAAGTTGGTATTTAGTTCAGATGATTCATAGCTGGGTCAAATAGTTGATGTTATTTCTTTCCAGTGTATAGCATATTCTGGCACTATGGAAATCAAGAGTCAGCATCATTTTGAGGACCTTCAGCATCTTCCTTACAAACAACTCATAAGGAAGTATATCACAACAATATTTGTGCTAGGAACCTTTGCTTCCCAGACTACAGTTATCTAGTTATGAAAAATATCTCTTTTCTTTTCTTAAACTTACATTTTATAATTTGCTTACTCACTACTAGGTGTATATGTTTTATTTTAGTATACTCTTAGTTTCTGTTAAGCAGCCCCATTTTCACTCATCATCCCTATACTGTGTCTCCCACCCTCAATTACGTTTTTTACTATATTTAAGTTTTATGGAAATGTTTTATGATTTTTTCCTCATTGTTTTATCACTAATGTGCTTATTAACTTCTCCAGAGATTGCAGAAAATGGTGCTATAAAAATTCTGAATACATTGATTAATGAAAAATGAAACTGAAAATAACCTGGCAATCTTTAATATATATTTCTATAAACAAATTATTAGTTTTTGCATTGCCAAAATTGGAAATCAAGAGATATATTGAGTTCATTTGAGATCAGAGACAATTAAGAAACATGATAGATGTCAAAAAGAAGTAGAGTCATCCACTTTTCTTTTATATGTCATTCAACTCAGCAAGAATTTCTTCTTAAAATGTTTCAAGTTTGCTCTTTGGAAGGAAAAGTCTGAAGAAAATATGTTTGCTTGCATTCTATGTTTTCTAGTAGTTTCCTTCACTAATCTAAGCATAGTTAATTTCCTAATTTCTGTTTTAATTGATTACATCTCACTTAATGTTATCATCAAATACCATATTCTTCAAGCATTTGAGGATTAAATTAAGGACAATGTACATACTAGACAAACATCAGCCTAAATTTTCTTGGCCTCAGATTCTGCACTTTGAAGATGCTTAGCAACAATACATATTTTTCTCTGGTCTTTCAATGAATCTTCTGTACACTGAGGTCTTTCAAACAGGAGCAATACTCATTCGTCAAGATAGAAGCCTCAAGAGGAAATGAAGTTCATGCATGATTGAAGCACTCTGCTCATTTATATCATAAAAAGTTCATCAGCCGTTCCTTACATATTCTCTAATCTTTTAAAATAGAATTCTAGTGACACTTTCGATAACTTCATGTTCATGAAGGAGTACATAATAATCTCAGTCACATTGTGAGATTCTTTTAAAAAACTATTTCGAGATTTTTTTTTTCCTTGATGAGCATTAGTGTTTTCCTTTCGTGTATATCTATGCACCATGTATATCCAGTTCCCTTCAATGCCAGATTGCTTGGAACTGAGTTACAACTGGTTGTTTACTAGCATTTGGATTCTCTAGAAGATCAGTCAGTGTTCTTAATTGCTGAATCACTTTTCCACTGCCTTATAAGGTTTCTAGTGTCTTTTTTTGTGAGGCAGAAATTGAAGAAACTAAATGTCTTTTAAATATTTATTTAGTACTTATGTGAATGTATGTACCAGCATACACTTATTCCTGCTCATGCTTGCAACACTCTTAAAGGGCAAGAGCAAGGGAATAATATCCCTTGAAGTTAAAATTAAATTGAGTACCATAATGTAGATTCAGAGAACCAAATCCAGGTTCTCTGCAGGATCATTTAGCAACATTGAACACTGAGCCTTCTTTATGAATAAATACTCTGTTTCTCTCCAGGTATCCCTTTGCAATTATATAAAATAGTTTATAAGACCAGGGAGTGTTTAAGAAAATACTGAAGGTCATTATGTCATGTGAGTATTTAATGCATATCTCTTATGCTATGGAGACTATATCAGAGTAGATAATGGTTAGTATAATTGTCAGCCATAATCACCAAGGCTTGGTTTGTACTTCGGCTCTTATTTTTAGACTTGGCTTTTAATTTTTTTTTGGAGTGAGTCATAGTCATATTTAATATGTGACACTAAATTTTCATTTCTGGATGGGAACTCTGCTGTGCTCCCCATTACATGTGATCATTGTGGTGAGAAAAACTGAAGTAAGCAATGTGACAGCACTTACAGTAGAATCACATCTTCACTGTCACTTTTGACGGTACCCTTTGTTACACGTGAGGAGATTGTGATACTTACTACCTAAGTCCTGCATCAATGGCATGGCCAGAAGCTAGATTTTCTCACTATAGTAAGGTGTGGGAGAGGAAAAGCCCTTTTAGTACCACCCGCCTGCTGCAGAAGTGATGCTTTATGACTGCTTGAACCTGCACATTTTTCACCGTCAAGCCATGAAAAACCATCTTGATAGAGCGCTTCTGTAAGTGGTTTCAGAACGTTATTTATGGCTCTACAAGGATTACAGATTGCCTCATTTTCAGACAATTAAAACAGGAATTTAGGCAGTTGTTTGCATCTTCAGGAGGAAAAATCCATTAACACAAGGCCAGGGGATCACTGGGTCTCAGAGAAGCTACCATGAATAGTAATGTCAACGAGTAAACTCCAGCAGCTGGAGTCAGCGAGGGCTGCTAAACAGCCGCTTGTATGTGGCAGAGAAGCTGAAGCTGAAAGTCTTTCTAGGATGGTAAATAGTGTATTTTTTTATGAGGCAGACCAAAATGAGACTCCAGGGATAACGGCTGAAAAGACTGATCTGAGAGAATAAACCTGGAGAGAGGACTGAAAAGCAGGCTGGATCATAGAACAAAAATCTCACAAGGAGCTTGTGAGAAAGCATAGAAAATAAGAAAACAATTGATTCCATGTTTATGATAGAGGTCAACTTAAGGAATTATCAGTGTGAAAATTTGAATTCTGTAATATTTAACCACATAAGGGAGAAGACCAGGTGTTAACTACTAAGAAAATGCCATTACTCTGTAAAGAGATCCAAAATCACATTAGGAATGAACTGTGCAGAGATTTGGAATATAAAAACATGAAGAATTATTTCAAATGAGCATTTTCTGTTTGTTTGAATTGAATTCCTTTTCTCTAAGTTTACAATTAACTCATGATTTGACCCCAAGAAGGTGATACAATTACTGCTATTCCTACTTTGTAAAACAAAATATACCTAGAAGGTGACGATATTTATATTAAGCCAACATGCTTTAAGAGTCAAGGGTTAAGGTCTATAATTGGGAAATATAGAAACAGGGAGATTGGTGAAGAGAATACTTTCCTTTAAATTCTTTTATTATTTTCTTAGCTTATCTCTTTTTATTATTAACATTATATAAAAACCTGTTATATAAGCCAGAATGTTTAAGTACTATACCATGAACCAGAGACATAAAATGACTGAACAGTAAGTTCATGCCTCAGAGGAGCCTATTTGTAGAAAAACAGATAAGCAAATGTTGGGAGGTGTGTTTGATATTTGAAAAGTCTTTGGAATTTTTTCCTGTCAGGAAGAGGCAGAAATATGAGCTAGTATCTATTTTCATTTTCAATGAATAAGAATACTCATAAGTAATCTGAAAGCTAGAAATTTCCTTCAATCCAAGAGCACCAGAAGAGTAGTAAAACTGAGCCCAAAGCCAATTACTCATGATGCCTTTCTGGGAAAAGTTGACAATCTGTTATTTTCATTTTTTTTTTATTCATTATGAAATCTATAAATCTTTTAAATTGGAAATTCTAATTTTAGACTCTAACCTGCTGTAACTAGCTCATTTGTTGATATTCAGTCTTTAGTAGCCACTTTCCAAAAGTCATAGGGAAACAATCAACAAATAATAGCAAAAAACCTGATATAATTTATGTTTGTCCCAATTTGGAATTTTAATAGGTTCTTTGATATTATCGTGTGTGTGTGTGTGTGTGTGTGTGTGTGTGTGTGTGTGTAAATGGATATTGAATCTAAAGTCTCAAACAGACCACTTAAACTTTTCTACTGACATCTCTCTCTATGTTTTATTTTGCATTTCATTTTTAAAAGAATCTCACTAGGTTTCCCCGGTTGGCCCTGAACTTGTCATCCTCCTACAAACCTGGGAATATAGGGCTGTATTCTCAAGACACTTTCAACAATTTCTGTTCTTTACTGTTCTATTAATACCTATATCAGCAAAGACAAAACTTATGTCTGTATAATGAAATAATTTGATCCAATCTATGCAAATTATATGCATATATATATATATATGTTCAGTTTTTAGAAATAAACAAGTGCATGTATAGAAAACTAACTTGGAGAAATAAATAAAATTGTTAATCTTTTAAAAATCATTTTTAACTACTAAAAATACATGTTTCTGTATATGTTATATCATTCATAGGAGACTATAGAGATAATATAGAATCTTAGATTCATAATTTTATTTATAGAATCTGAAGGTCTAAAATGTATTACTATAATTATAAAATAATAAGTTAGTTTATAAGTGTAATCATATTTTTTTCACTTCATTTGAAGACTGGTTGATGTGTGAAAACCTGTACTCTGTTTTAGAGACTGAATAAAGAGACTTCAATATTGTTACTCCTCCCTTGAAAAAGAAGTTAAGTCCTCATTTTACCTGACTTCAGCTTGTTCCTCCAACAGACACTGAAGTGGTATTTTTCTCAAACAGAAATATCACTGTGTAAGTTTTCTAATTTCTGTTGTTTATTAGAGTATAGGAAAGGAAGAGAATTCTACAGGTATGTTCTTGGAGAGGAAAGGGATAACCACAGCAGAGTTCAGCTCTTTGCCAGCTTGTGGAAGTCTGCTGATAAATGGGAGATTACACTGGGCATGAAGCAGAAATGTCCCTACCTTTTGCCATGGAACTGAGTATCCTGACTTCAAATCTTCACCTCTCCTTCTCTTCTTTCAGGTTCAATCCCCCATTCTCATACCCAGCTCTGCCTCGGAGTACCTGCAGCAGCCTCTCCCTAGTATATCTCTAATGGATCCCAGTGATTCCCTGCTGCTAACTTCCATCATGTAAAAATAACTTTTCTTCACCAGATGTAATATTAGAGGCTTACTGCTGAATGAGCTCACCTTTTTTATTTCTTTGTGAACGCTGGCTGGCTGATTCAACTTAGCTGTTCTGTCCTAAACTTCTCTTCAACCTGACTGATTCAATATGGCTTGTCCTGGATTCTGACTGAATTGTTGTATTCGGCTTCAAACTAACTCTGACAATTTGTTGCAACTTTTTGAATCCTTCTCATTCTATGGCTCATTCTGTCTTCATCTCTTTGTCTCTATATAAATGTCCTTTTTTTTTAAATAGCACCACCTCCTCTCTCTCTCTCTCTCTCTCTCTCTCTCTCTCTCTCTCTCTCTCTCTCTTTCTCTCTCTCATTCTGCTCTGCTCTTTAGTCACCTCTCATTTCTATGCTGTTCTCTTAAGTGTGGGATGTATCCTATTTCTGTCCCATTCTATCAAATCTTTCTCTGATTCATCATTTTGCCCCTTAGTTAGATGTCATTGTTTGGAATCAAAGGTATGTGCTAAGGGGATGTCTGTATTCTACCCAGAGGGATCAAATGTGTATGAGTTGTTGGCATTCCAGCCAGATCATACAGACCTAGAAGTTCTTTGGATGTGATCTCTTGCCAGAGCTGCTATGTAGCTGAATTAAAATTCCTCGACATCATCCTTTCACTCTTACTTTGCTAAAGTCCTAACTCCCGCATGGATTCTCTGCTAATCCACTGGTCACTTTGGCCAGGGATTCAGGTTGGCTAACTGCATATCTTCATTCCTCCTTCAGTTTCTCCATATCAACACCCAGTCTCATCTCCAGCTCTACAGTAGACCTTCTAAGGTGACTCATTCTGTCAAATCTTTCTCTGATTCATCACTTTGCCCCTTAATTAGATGTCATTGGTTGGAATTAAAGGTATGTGTTAAAGGATACCTTTGCAGTGCTTTGTTTCCATTTCCAGGTGACTAAATAAGCAGACAGAGTTGAAACACTCTGCCTGGAACACTTTTCTTCTGCCTGTGAATTTCCTTATGCTCCTAGCCTATCCTTATTTCTAAGTATCATCTTGCAACATGCAAAAAGCACATTTTACCTAGAACTCACACTGGGCAAAACTATCAGGTCCACAGAATATTTTCAATGAAGCAAAACACAGCCATCACACTATGTTCAGAGAAGACAAAGAAACCAAAAAACAAAATATTCACACAACAAAGGCAAAACCAAATATCAGCACCATGAATATAATCTTTCCAACCCCCAAAACTTAAATCAGGTCTAAAAACAATCAATAACAGCAAGAACAATGTGTCTTCCCAGAATACAGAAACTCCACCATATCAGTCGTTGAAATTCCAACAAGAAATTTCAAGAACAAGAAAAAGATCATGACATAGCCTATGTGAATATAAAAAAGGTCATTTTCTTAGGATTAGTTACTGCTGTGAACAGATACTACAAACAAGGCAACTCTTATTCAGACAACATATAATTGGGGCTGGCTTACAGGTTCATCAAAGTGGGAGCATGGCAGTGTCCTGGCAGGCATGGAGCAAGAGGAGTTGAGAGTTCTACGTCTTTATCTGAAGGCCCTTGGAGAAAACTTGCTTCTATGCAGATAGGATAGTGTCTTAAAACCCACACTCTCCAAGCAGGCCAGAGCTACTCCAACAAGCTCACACCTCCTAATAGTGCCATTCCTTGGGCCAAGCATATTCAAACTACCATAGTCTTTAAAGAGGAAAGTAATGAATCCCTTTCAAAATAAAAAAAAAAAACCCACAAAGACTAGAAAAAAATAAATAAATGTGTTCAAGACTTGAAAAGCAAAATAGAATCAATAAAGAAAATTCAAATGAATGAAATTATGGAAATGAAATAAACATAAGAATACAAATGGGAAGAGGATAATGGCTGGAGTATTAACAAGCTATGATAATAATAATAATGATAATAATAATAATAATAATAGAATGTAAACAGGAACTACAGAGGCAAAGTTCACCAACAGAGTATAAGAGAGGGAACAGAGACTCTCAGGTATTGAAGGTACTATAAAAGAAATGGATATATCAGTCAATGGAAATGTTAAAACTAAAATACTCCTGACACAAAACATTCAAAAAATCTGGGACACTATGAAAAGACCAAGTCTAAAAATAGTAAGACTAGAGGAAGGAGAAGAAACACAGGTCAAGGCACAGTACATATTTTAAACAAAATGATAGGAGAAATTTTTCCTAACCTAAGCAAGGAGAGGCCTATAAGGTCAAAGAAGCATGCGGAGGACCAAATAGTTTAGACTAGAACATAAGTTCTCCACACATAATAATCAAATCATTGACATTGAGATAAAAAGAAAGATTGTTGAAAGATACAAGAAAAAAAGAACAAATAAAGTCAGACCTATTAGAATTATACCTGACTTGTCAAGAGAGACTCTAAAAGCCTCTAAAAGGTCCTGGTCAGAAGAACTGCAGATTCTAACTGACCACAAATACCATGCCAGACTTCTATAATTAGAAAAACTTTCCATCACCAAAGACAGAAAATAATATATTCCATAATGAAACCAAATGTATGTATTATCCATCTACCTACTTATCCTTACTGAGGGTACTAGAAGAAATACTTCACCCTAAAAAGGTCAGAAACATATAAGAAAACATAAGGAACAAATGAACTCAGATCAAAAATGTTAAAAGAATAAAAGCACCCATACACACATATATTACCACCTCCACCATCACCACTACCATCAGCACCACCATCACCACCACCACCAACAACAACTACAACAACAACAAAAACATAATTACAAGCAATCAATAATCTTGGCCATCAATATATCTCAGAATCAATTGTCACAATCCCTCAATTTAAAAAAAAATGGATGAAAGAACTTGATGCATCCTTGTTTTGTATCCAAGAAAAACACTTCAATGTCAAAGATGGATATAACCTCATGGAAAAGGAGGAACAAAAGATATTTTTTAAAAAAGAAGAAAAAGAAAAACATGTACTTAAGAAACAAGGTAGTGTAGCCATTTTAATATCTAGTACAATAGAATGCAAAGAAAAATAATCAAAAGAGATAGGATAAGATACTTTATACGCATCAAAGAAAATATCAATGTGGCATTTTAATTCTTATCACCTAGGTCCCAAACAAAAAGGTACATTCATATGTAAAAGAAACATTGCTGCAGCTTTTACCAGATGTTGACTCTAACACACTGATAGTGGGAGACTTCAGTAGGCCACTCTTATCAACAGACACGACAGCCAGACAAAATCTAGAGAGATATGCTTGTAGTAACAGATGTTATAACCAAATTGATTTACTAGATATTTACAGAACATTTCACACAAACCTAAAGGAATATTCTTCTTTCTCTGAACTTCATGGAACATTCACCAAAATTGACGACGTTCTTAGACCCAAAACAAGTCTTAAGAGAAACAAAAAAGATTAAATAACTTCTTGAGTCCTAAAAAACTACTATGGATTAGGATTAAAGCTACATATTAACAATACTGGAAACAACATAAAGTTTAAAAACTATCTAGTGAATGAAAAACTGCTCAAAACAGTAATTAAGAAAGAAATTAAGGACTGTCTAGATTTTAAAGAAAATGAATGTACCATATACACAAACTTATAGGACACAATGAAAGCATTGAGAGATCTCATGCTAGCAATTTAACAACATACCGAAAGCTATAGACTATAAAAGAAGAAATCACAGCTAAATAGAATATACAGCAATAAATAATCAAAATCAGGACTGAAATCAGTAACAAAAGAAACAAAAAATATTATAAAAAAATCAAAAAAAAATGAATTGGTCTCATGAAAAATCAGTAAGATTGGCAAACCTTAGAGGAGTGTATAGTAAGAAATAGTCAAACTGGGGGCTAAATTCAATAAGGTAGAAATAAAGAAAGCAAAAGAAAGGATGAAATAAAGAATTTGGTGTTTTTGAGAAAATTAATAAGATAAACAATTCTTTATCTAAGTTAACTCAGAGGCAGAGAGAGAATATCTAATTAACAAAATCAGAAATGAAAAGGTGAACATGATGACAGACACCAAGGAAAGCCAAAGACTAATAAGGAGATAATTTAAAAAAAACACATACTTCAAATTAAAAATATCTAAATCAAATAGATGTTTTTTAGATATCTATGACTTACCAAAATTAACTCAAGATCAGATAAGCAATAGAAACAGACCTATTACCCCCAGTAAGATAGAAGCAGTCATTAAAATTTCCTAAAGGGGAACAATAACAACAAAGATAACAAGGCCAGATAATTTCAGTGGATAATTTTATCTGACATACCAAAAGGAGTTAACGCTAATATTTCTCAAATCGTTACACAAAACAGAAATAGAAGGAACATTGCTAATTCATTTTATAAGGCCATAGTTTCCCTGATACAAAAAGCACATAAAGACCCATCAAAGAAAGAAATGTAGACCAATTTCCCTTATAAACATAGATGAACTAAAATCTCAATAAAGTATATCTAAAAACTGAATATACAAAGACATCAAAAAGATCATCCATCATGAGCTAGTAGACTTCCTCCCAAAGGTGGAGGGATAGTTCAAAATACATACATCTAAAAATGTATTCTAACATATAAGCAAACTGAAAGAGAAAAAAACCATAATTATCCTACTAGCTACACAAAATGCCTATGATAAAGACTAATATACCTACATGATAAGTTCTGGAGAGACAAGGCATACAAGGTACACACTTCAATGTTTGTATTTGTGTTATGAGTCTGTTAAGTTTTGAGAATTTTGAGATGGGACAGACAGTGACAACACCATTATCTTTGACTCTTGACCATTGGATGGACGTTAGGGGTAGAGGACAGGATTTGTCAGTGATCATTAAGAAGAGATGCTGGCAGACATTCTGCTCTGCAGAGTGGCCCACTTTTGATGTAGGATGGCCTCAGGAAGGAACATTTAACTTGACAACTATCCAAGCCGTTAAGGCGATTGTGTTTCAGGAGGGACCTGGATCTCATCCAGACCAACAGCCCTATATCACAGTGTGGGAGGACTTGGTTCGTTATCTGTTCCCATGGATGAAACCATGGGTTGCTCATAGGCCAATTTCTTGGGTTTTATCTGTCAGAGGAAAAGCAGTGGAGAAGAAAGAGAAACCACAGATGAACAAAGAGGCCAGCGCTCCGCTGAAACCCCCACTCTCTTCTAAAATATACCCTGAAATAGAGGAGCCCCCTGAGTGGCCGCTCCCCCCTGCCAACTGGCTGGTTCCCATACCACCTCCTTACCCACATCCACCAGGGTCTCCTCAACCCCAGCCTATGCCTGCACCCTCTGCACCCTCAGCTCCTGCCCCGGTAGAGATGGCTCCCAGGGGGCCCTCAGCAGGGACAAGGAGGAGGAGGACGGGGGCTATTTCAGTCTCAGAAGACCCTGACTCTACAGTGGCCCTGCCCCTCTGGGCCGCTGGACCTCCCCCTGTAGAGAGCCGTGGAAAGCAGAGACATCTCTGGCAATCCGATGCTCTCACAAGTTCTGTAATTTACTGTCTTTGTGTAAGGGGAAAGCGCGCGAAGTCACAAGCCCTTCCCGGGGCATATAGGATTTTATGGGCATTTAACCAACAAGGTATGTACACATCACTCCAGGGGGTATTTAACCAGGGACTTCTCGGGGCTCGGGGCCTTTTCCGCCAGCTGGTTCCCACCAGCCGGCTTTTTCCCAGCGGGTCTTTCCTCTATAACATCGTAATAAAGATCTGCTGAAGAACTTTGGTGTCTGTGTTATCTCGTGGGCGAGAACACGCCACCGACATCCCCCAACCAGCCCAAACCAGTTACAGTTATTACAGTCAGTACTGGCCTTTCTCTTTTTCTGATATTTACAATTGGAAATATAACCATCCTAGTTTTTCAGATAACCCTACACCTCTGACAGGGCTGATGGAATCCCTGATGTTTACACATCAACCCACCTGGGATGATTGTAATCTGCTCTTACAGGGAGCTGTTTAAAACAGAAGAGAAGGAGAGGATCCTTATGGAAACCTGGAAAAACATCCAGAACGTGGCTGGCCAGCTCTTGCAGAAATTAATGAAGCCATCCCCCCCCAGCAGAAATTGATGAAGCCGTCACCCCCACTCGACCTCAGTGGAACCATAACACGGCTGGAGGTAGGGAAAGGCTGACCATCTACCGGGCTCTAGTGGTAGGTCTCAGAGGGGCAGCAAGACGCCCCACTAATTTGGCTAAGGTAAGAGAGGTCGAGCAAGGACCAACAGAGGCCCCAGCTGTCTTTTTAGAACGTCTCATGGAAGCATATTGCAGATATACTCCTTTTGATTCTATGACAGAGGGGCAGAGAGGTAATGTTATAATGGCTTTTGTTGGGCAGTCTGCTCCAGATATTAGAAGGAAGTTACAGTGCCTAGACGGAATACATGGCATGACAAATAGGGATGTGGTTAAAGAGGCAGAGAAAGTTTATCATAAGAGAGAGACAGAAGAAGAAAAGAGAGAGAGGGAGAAGAAAGAAAGGAGAGAAGACGAAGATAGAAGGGAACAGAGACAGGAAAGGAATCTGACACGAATATTGGCCGCAGTGGTAAGAGGAGAGAAAAAGACAAGATTAGACAGTTAGGGGACATGGGAGACAGATTGAAGCTGGGCCCAAGGAGACCCATGAAAATAGATCGAACTACAATAGAATTGCAAGACCAATGTGCCTATTGCTAAGAAAAAGGCCACTGAGCTTGAGAATGCCCTAAGAAAATCAAGATGAGAATACTGTCCTTGGGAGATGATGAAGACTAGAGGGGACGGGGCTCGGTTCCCCTCCCCGAGCCTAGGGTAATTTTGAAAGTGGAGAGGACCCCCATGAATTTTCTAGTTGATACCTGAGCAGAATACTCAGTATTAAAAAGATCTTTGGGAAAAATAAAAGACAAGCAAGCTCTGATAATTGGAGCCACTGGACAAAAACAGTATCCCTGGACCACCTCCTGGAAGGTGGACCTTGGCAAGAACCAAGTGTCCCACTCATTCTTAGTAATTCCTGAGTGCCCTCTGCCCCTATTGGGCAGAGACTTTTTAACAGAATTAAAGCTCAAATCACCTTTACCCTCTCAGGTCCAGAATTGTCCTGGGGGAGAGAGATACCTCAAATCTTAATAATGTCCCCACATCTCTGGGAGGAGTACCAGCTATTCCAAAAAACAATGGAGCCCCCCAGAGGGCTACAGGACTGGTTGGATTTATTTCCCCAATCTTGGGCTGAGACAGGAGGGATGGGGATGGCAAGGGAAGCCCCCCCCCTATAGTCATAGAACTCAAGTCTGGAGCTACAACTATTGGGGTTTGACAGTACCTCATGAACAAAGAAGCAAGAGAAGGCATAAGGCCACACATTGAGAGACTGATACAACAGGGAATTCTAGTCCCCTGGAAGTCCCCCTGGAAACTCTGCTTCTACCAGTAAAGAAACCAGGGACTAATGATTTTTGCCCCATCCAAGACCTTAGAGAAGTTAATAAAAGAGTACAGTATATCCACCCTACAGTGCCAAATCCCTATAATTTGCTAAGTACACTACCACCTGAATGGACTTCGTATACTGTCCTAGATTTAAAAGATGCTTTTTTCTGCCTGAGATTATATCCTGTTAGCCAGCCTCTGTTTGCTTTCAAATGGAGAGACCTGGAGATCTGGAGAGTTGGACAGCTCACGTGGACAAGACTGCCTCAGGGATTCAAAAACTCTCCCACCCCGTTTGATGAGGCATTACATCGAGACCTTACTGCTTTTTGCTCTAAGAATCCCCAGGTGACTCTCTTACAATATGTAGATGACCTCTTATTGGCTGCAGAAACCCACGAAGAATGTGAACAAGGAACCCAGAAGATCCTGGCTGAGCTAGGTGAGTTGGGGTATCGGGCTTCTGCCAAGAAAGCAAAATTGTGCCAGACAAAAGTGACTTATTTAGGATACATCTTGAGAGATGGGCAGAGATGGCTGACTGATGCCAGAAAGCAGACCGTGATGCAGATCCCGACTCCAACCACCCCTCACCAGGTAAGAGAATTCCTGGGGACAACAGGGTTCTGTAGACTGTGGATACTGGGATTCGCTACCTTGGCAGCCCCGTTGTACCCTCTCACTAAAGAAAAAGGAGAGTTTGACTGGACTGAGGATCATCAGAAGGCCTTTGATAGTCTGAAAAGGGCCTTATTGCAAGTGCCTGCCCTAGCATTGCCTGATTTGGCTAAGCCATTTACTTTATACATTGATGAGTGGAAGGGGATTGCTAGAGGAGTCCTGACTCAGACTCTAGGGCCATGGAAACGCCCAGTGGCCTACCTATCTAAAAAGTTAGACCCAGTGGCCAGTGGATGGCCCTCTTGCCTGCGAGCGATAGCAGCAACGCCTGTGCTGGTAAAAGATGCTGACAAGTTGACTCTGGGCCAAAATGTGACTGTGGTGGCCCCCCACACCTTAGAAAGCATTATCAGACAACCACCAGACCGCTGGATGACCAAAGCCCAGATGATGCACTACCAAAGCCTGTTGTTGACTGAGCGAATAACTTTTGCCCCATCTGCTATCCTTAATCCTGCTACCTTACTGCCTGATACTGATGAAACCCCAGGACACCGATGTGAAGAGATACTGGCTGGAGAGGCAGGAATCCGACCCGACCTGACTGACCAACCGTGGCCGGGTGCACCGGCATGGTTCACTGATGGAAGCAGCTTTGTGGTAGAAGGTAAGCGCCAGACAGGGGCAGCGGTGGTGGATGGAAAGACTGTTATATGGGCCAGTAGTTTGCTGGAAGGGACGATGGCCCAGAAGGCAGAACTTACTGCTCTAGTACAAACTCTAAGACTGGCAGAAGGAAAAATTATTAACATTTACACTGATAGCCGGTACGCTTTTGCCACAGCCCATGTGCATGGGGCAATTTATAGACAGTGTGGACTGCTGACATCTGCTGGTAAAGAAATTAAAAACAAAGAAGAGATTCTCAGCTTATTAGAAGCTATTCATTTGCCCCACAAAGTGTCTATCATACACTGCTTGGGACATCAAAAAGGGACTGGCCCAATAGAAAAAGGAAACCAACTGGCAGATCACTTGGAAAAAGAAGCAGCACAGGGACCGATGATCCAATTAGCTGGAGAGAGACGTAGACCTTGGCAAAATGTTAAAAGGACAGGAAGTGCTCTCTCTGGGAAAGAAACATAGACTTACTTGACTGGCATACATCAGTTTACCCACTTAGGACCAAAGAAAATAATAAAGCTGGCAAACAAATCTCCCTATCATATCCCACGGCTACGACAAATGGCTACAGACATTGTAAAAAATTGTAAAGCTTGTGCTTTCACCAATGCTGGCTTCAGCCGAGGCCTGGAAGGGAAATGGCTGAGGGAGACCGACCTGGGACCTATTGGGAGGTGGATTTCATTGAGGTTAAGCCTGCCCAATATGGGAATAAAGATCTGCTAGTTTTTATAGACACCTTTTCAGGATGGGTTGAGGTGTTCCCCACCAAGAAAGAAACAGCCAACGTAGTGGCTAAGAAGATACTGGAAGAAATTCTACCCAGGTTTGGAATACCAACAGTAACTGGGTCAGACAATGGGCCTGCTTTTGTGTCACAGGTAAGTCGAGGGCTGGACAGACAACTGGGGTTCGATTGGAAATTCAATTGTTCTTATAGACCTCAGAGCTCAGGACAGGGAGAAAGAATGAATAGAACCATAAAAGAGACCTTAACAAAATTGACTTTAGAGACTGGTGGGTGTGATTGGACAGCCTTTCTCCCCCTTGCACTGTTCTGGGTACGGAACACCCCAGGACCTTTGGGATTGACCCCCTTCGAGATCATGTTTGGCTCACCTCCCCCAATATATGAGACATTAGAAAGTGGTGCCCGCCCTGTTGACGGTTCTATCCCACCATCTTCTCTCCTAGCCCATCTTAGAGCTCTAGAAATAGTCAAGAAAGAAATCTGGGAACAACTGTAAGACACCTATGTCCCTGGAGACACGGCTATTCCCCACAAGTTTGAAGTCAGAGATGTGGTGTTGATATGAAGACACCGTACAGGGAACCTCGAGCCACGGTGAAAAGGACTCTACCTGGTACTGTTGACAACCCCAACCACCGTTAAGGTAGACGGGATTCCCACTTGAGTCCATGCCTCACACGTCAAAAGAGCTCCCCCTGAAGTTAACCAAGATGGGTATACTCTGGAAAAGACTGATAATCCCCTTAAGCTTCGCCTTCACAATAGGCATTCCTCCCGTGATGGGAAGTAATCTCCACGCCCCCCCCACCCAACAACTCATCTGGCAACTCATAGATACAAGAACTGGGACTGTCATAACTAGTGTACAGCGAATTGCCCCCCTGGCACTTGGTGGCCAACTTTGTACTTCTGTTTCCGACAGATCAACCATATAGTTCCAAGGACTCTCCCTAACATGGTAGGCAGGTATGGGTTCTATAGTTGTCCTGAGTTTGATAGAGGCAAATATTGTGATGGCCCCCAACAATTTTTTTGTGGGGATTGGAGTTGTGTTACCTCGAATGATGGAGATTGGCAGTGGAGAACACCATCCAACCGAGACATAGTGACTTTTTCTTTTGCAAATCCAGGACCAAGCAGGTTTGCCCCAGATATGGAACTATACAAAGGGAAGCCATGCTCCTGAAGTGATGTAGATATCATAAAGGTAGAATTTACTGAAAAGTGTAAGACAACTAGCTTTTCTAAGTGGCATAATGGTATGAGATGGGGCCTAGTCTTTTACAAGCATGGAGGAGGGGCAGGGTCTGTCTTCCTCATTCGCCTAAAAATAGAAAGCCTCCCTACCCTACCGAAAGGTCCCAACCAAGTGTTACCCGAACAGAAACCACTCTCACATGGTAGACTGGTAGCTCCTGTACCACCCACAGAAAGTTTTTCCCTCACCAGCTCCCCTTTCACCACCACAGTTATTCCAGGCACTGAACAAAGATTGTTGAATTTAATTCAGGGGGCTTTTACTGTGATAAACAGCTCACGGCCTGAGATGACCAAGTCATGATGGCTCTGCCTCTCCTCAGGGCGCCCCTATTATGAAGGCCTCGCTACAACAGGGACTTTTAACACTACCACCAACCATGAGACATGCACGTGGAACAGTGAGAACAGACTCACTCTCCCTGAAGTTTCAGGATAAGGACTTTGCTTGGGAAATCCCCCTACTGCCTATAAACATTTATGTAGTAAGATCCTTAAGAGTCCAAAAACTGCTGACAATAAGTATTTAGTACCAGAAATAGATAATTGGTGGGCTTGTAGGTCTGGATTGTCCCTGTGTATTTCTACTGCTGTTTTTGATGATACCAAGGATTACTGTGTGCTTGTTCAACTAGTGCCTCGGGTATATTACCACCTTGCAGATACTTTTGACTACGAGTCTAGATACCCTAGACGCTTTCGTAGAGAGCCCATTTCTTTAGCCCTAGCTGTCATATTGGGACTTGGAGTGGCTGCTGGTGTGGGCACAGGAACTGCTGCATTGATCCAGACCCCACACTATTTTCATGAAATAAGGGCTGCCATGGATGTAGATTTAAGAGCCCTAGAACAGTCAGTGTCCAAACTGGAAGAATCATTAACCTCCCTTTCTGAAGTTGTATTGCAGAATAGAAGAGGCTTAGACTTGCTGCTTCTTAGAGAGGGAGCACTGTGTGCTGCTTTGAAAGAATAATGCTGTTTTTATGTAGACCATTCAGGAGTAATTAAAGACTCTATGAACAAACTTAGAGAGAGATTAGATCAGAGAAAAAAAAGACAGAGAAATACAGCAGAGTTGGTTTGAAGGCTGGTTAAATAGATCTCCTTGGCTGACCACATTGATATCCTCTCTTGCAGGTCCTCTTGTAATTCTACTCTTGCTGTTGGCTGTAGGACCATGTATCTTTAATAAGATAGTTGCTTTTATAAAAGATGGGGTCAATGCTGTTCAGATATTGACATTAAGACGGACATATAAGATCTTAGGAAAAGAACCTGAAGATACCGCCCTGTGATTTTAGGATTAAAATCAATTTTAATAAGAGGAGTAGGGAATGTGGGGACAAAAAATTAAAATACCTCAACAGAACCCACCAGACCACCAACAATTTGCTGAAAATAGCCAAAACAAAAATAACAAGTTCCTCTTAGGGCAGAGTGACCACGAATGTAGGAACAACCAAGGACAGGCCTTGACAAGTCTAAACATGCCCAATTGAAAAATGGGCCATCTGGTGTTTTTCTTCCCCTATCGGGAGGTCTGAGGTTTATTGGCCAAAAATACTGAGTCATCATGACCACCATGAAAAGCTTGCTATCCCCGTCAAAATGATAACTTACACCTATTCCTGATGTTTAAAATATCCAATCAAATTTTCCTGCTCTCCCCTTCCCCCTGTGCCGCTTCCTATATAAATCTCAAACTGTCAGAGGTCGGGGTCGAAATCCTTCCATTGCATGGGATGCGTTTCGACCCGATGGCCCCTCACCAGTAAACTACCTTTTGCTATTTAGCATCAAGCTGGTCTCCGTGTTTCCTTGGGTGCGTGCAACTCTGGGTGAGAGCGGAGACCCCCCCCCTCAGGGGTCCCTTACAACACAATCAATAACAATCAGGACAATATATATCCAGTAGAGCCTAACAACAGCAGGCCCTGAATATTTTAATACATTTCAAACACAAGTAAGAGATCTTGGCACATAATATTCAAGACACGTAACATACAGAAAAAAGAAATAATATCAAAAGTTTCTAAGGAGAAAGACCAAGTATATGAAGACAGACATGTTAGAATTACACCTGACTTTTCTGTGAAGACTATAAAAATCATAAGAGCCCTGGACTAATGTGCCACAGACCCCATCCTAGATTAGTATAAATAGCAAAAGATTTAATCACCATAAATGAAGAAAATAAGACATTACATGAGAAAACAAAAAATTTAGTGATCCAACCTTACAGACAGTGCTAGAAGTAAAGCTCCAACCAAAAGATGTGAATTAAAGATAAGAAAAATAGGGAACAAATAAACCCAGACCAACAAAGTCAACAGGAGGAAAGCTTTCTCTTTATAACCCTCTCAGAGACACAGGCACATACACACACCACACACACATACGCACAATCACCACCACAACGACCACTACCAACAACCACAATATAACAGGAATCAATAAGCATTGATTACTAATATCTCTCAACATTAATGGTCTCAACTCCTCAAAACAAAGACACAGTCTAACAAAATGGATTTGAAAACAGGATACATTCTTCTGCATCCAAGAAGCACATCTCAACATCAAGGATAGGTATCATCTTAGAATAAAGGGGTAGTAATGGTATTCGAAGAAAAATCAAACTATGATGCAAGCTGGTATAGACATTGTAATATGTAACAAAATAGATTTCAAACCACCCCTAATCTGAAGCAATATAGAAAGGCACTACATGCTCATAAAAGTAAATATCTACCAAAAAGTCATTTTAATTCTTAACATATAACTCCAAAACACAAGGACAACCAAATCAATCAAATTTGCAAACAAACTCAATAAACAATAAAATAAGGAGTATTAGGAATAGAATTGTCCAGGGTCTTCACAAGGTCACTGAAGGCACTGATCAATTTCTTAACTGGAAAATTCTCTTCAAACTCCTTAAATCATAAGGAAGAATCTTCTAAAAGGAGATCCTGTCCTCCTGCCTAACAAGCACTGATCTGTCCAAGATCGTAGCAGACGCCTGCTGTGATGCCCAGGCCCAGCTTGGGTCTCCTGAAGCCTGTCCAGTGATCCCTTCCTCAAACCCACTGACATTTACTATCAGTCCTCAACAATCAAACTTCATCTTCCATTCATTAGTGCATTCTTTATTTTCCTTTCTTCTTATTCTTATATAATTATGATCCATTTACAATCCATGTCATTTATAGTCCAGTACTTGCTTGATCACATCAAACATTGAGTTAAAGAAACAGAGGTCCAAGCGTATGGAGTCTGGTTCAGAAAGCAAGTATCTGGTCCAGACTGATGTTTCCTTTCAAAATATATTTCTTTCACATGAACCTCAATTCTTGTGGATTTCTCCTGTGTGAGTAGAGAAGTGACTATACTTTATGTTGAATATAAATAAAACCTGTGTGTTTCTTTCATTGTGCAACCCAGCTTCTTGATGCAGGTTATTGTACTTTGGGTTTGACTCAGTCTTCTCTGAAACTGCAGCAATTTGTCCTTCTCCATTGCAGGCAGGGCAAAGATGACTCTTTGTTTGATCATAACCCTAAGTAAATCAGTGTGCATATGCATGATTTGTGTAATCACAGCAGTTGGTAATTAGTGTAAATAGAGATCATGTCACAGCTAAAAAGGATAATTAAATCTCACAAGACTAGAAACAGGTACTGTTTTGTTTGATTATTTGTGGGTTCCTTTTTTCTTCAAAATTGAATTAGATAAATTACCAAATTGTATTTTGGAATAACTTTTACACGAAAATATACTGTGCCTTATCACTAGATAAAAATAAAATCTTACCTGTGTGTAAAAAAAGAAATAGAAAAAAATGCAGTGTTCTTAGGAATATTTTTAATTTTACCAAGTTTAAACCAAGAAAATAAAATGCTAAAATATAAATAACGTCTCCTTTCTATGTAGTTTATCTCAAAGAAAAATAAAGAACAAGACATATCAGAATGACTAAGGTTTCTATGTTCAGCATCTCTTCTTTGAAGGAGTTCATTTTGTTTTTAGGATTAAATGGTTTCAATCTTTCAAGTGCCTTAATGGAAGTGTTTTAATGAGTTTGTTTGTTTGTTGTTCTGTGTGTTGCTCTCTGTGTGTCGGTAAGTCTATGTGTTTGTGTGTCTGTGTGTCTGTGTGTGTTTATGTCTGAATGTGTGGTTTGCTATTTTGAATATTTTAATGAAAGGTACATCTAAGCAAGCAATAGGCTTTACTGACTACAAAAGCCTTATGCTTCTTTTATTTGTCTTAGAGTTACATATGTAAAGATTTACAAATAATTCATAGTTTCCCTGTCAGTGATGTTTAAATGTCAGTGTAACGTTCAAAGTAGTAGCATTAACTTTAATTTATCTCAACAGATAACTTATCTCAATGCATGAGATGCTAAATTTCAGAGTTTATAAAATGTGCCCTTCACACTACCTCCTTTGGTTCTGACAAGAACTGCATGAAGCAATTATTTTCTTAGATGAGGGCATCATTTTAAAATGTGGGAGTCTAATTTGCAGCAAAAGCATGTTATTTGGAATTCAACTGGTAGAACCACAGATTAAATTCAGAGCCTTCAGCTTTTGAATACCTAAATATCCAAATCTATTTAATAGCAAGGTGACCATATGTTCTCAAATGGCATAAAATTGCAGTTATGCAAAAGCAGTGAGCTCAAATATTCTTTTTGTTTTCTTGGTTCCTGAGACAGTCTTTCTATGTCACTTTCGATGACCTTGAACTCCTGATATTTCCTTTAGCATCCATTTCTATGACTGTCTGAGTAGTTATTTAGAATAACAGATATGTCTTTGAAAGTATTTTAGTTGATTCTAATTATTCATGCTAATTATGTTTTGTAAAATCTTTTTACACTGGATTAGCAAATCTTGAATCATTGCTCCTAAGGGATCGAGGATGGTAGATTCCTGTCAGTCCTAGCCACAGTATTTTCATTAGCTGATTCACATAACATTTTGTTTAATATACGTTTTCTCTAAAAAGACATCCTAGTTGTTAGGTTTATTTTTTATTTGTTAGTATTAAGACCTCAGTCAACCATACTATATGTCATGTCTCAGCAAAGTTTATGGATAATATTTCTAATTCTTTAAGGCTCATGACAACTTTACTGCACCTAGAGACATTACACAATAGTTCAGCACTCTGCTTAGGACACATTTTAAGTAGAAACTTGACCAAAAATGAAAAATAAAACCAAAAAAAAATCCAAAAACCAAAAACTAGATTTGTAAAACTAGAGCATAAATGGATTACCATAGGGACGCATAGGACTCTGGTTTGAAAGCTACAGTAAGAAGGGTAACTATCTGTGCTAGGTGTTGGCTGAAAAATAGCGTGTTGAGTAGCACACATACCCTACCTTTCTGTATACATGCTTGTCTTCACATTAGCATGGAGTGACTGTGAATAATGATTCAGGAATTGCACATAAACTGAATTCAGGAAGCAAATTCTCAAAAGCAAAATTCATGACTAATGAGTATTAATTACGTTACATCTTAAATGCAAAATAGTGTGGTATGTATTGAAGATAAGATGCCTTCGACATTACTTCTCATTTGATTAGTTCAAAGTCTATCCAGCAAGACAATATTAACAGATAACATGGCTCAGAAAAAGAAAAAAGCATTTATATTTTAGTTTCCTTGCCTTACAGTAGTACACATCAAGAAGTTCCTGGCCATATCTTCCCTAATATTTACCATTTGTAGTTTTCAGACAAATTGCTTTGTGGCGAAAAGAAATCAAAGGTGTCTATTAACCTTGCTAATACTCTTAAATGAATATATATTGACAAGTATAGAAAAGGGAAAAATTTCTCCTATATTAGTATTATATTCACTGCTATTATAGTTGATGCTGAATTAGTAGATTCATAAATTTGACTAGTAAAAATCAATCACCAATACCTTTTCTGCAGGAAGGCAGCCAGGCAGCATTATGGCACCGTAGCCTCTATCAGTCCACTAGGTTTTGAGTTATGAGCAGGTATTTTCTGTTTCACTAAAGTATAATGGTCTCCATCAACTTCAACTTCCTGTTTATGTCTGATCTAAAAATCCTAATTATGTTTTTCAGTTTTCTTACTTGGAACTATACCCTGAAAATTAAAGAACAATTAAAGTGAACACTTTAAAATCTCAAAGTTCTATTTATCTGAAAAGAAAGTTTGTTTATTTCTAATTTGCTTCGTTTTATGCACAGCTGTCTTATCAAAAGTCTGTCATTGACATTCTTTATTGAAAACTTTCTTTATTATCTTCAGCAGAGCTGGGTTTTCAAACCACCAATTTGTTGTTTTGGCTTGTCTCAATGTGTAGGGCATATTCAATTCATAGTGGAAGTTAACTTCTTACACACTGCCTGGTTTCTTTATGGTGCCAATTTCCTAGAAATTAATTTAAAAATTATTAGTCAACTATAAGTCCTTTTTATCTTTTTTAATATTTATTTTCTTTTCACTGTTTTCAAGACACAGGGTGCCCATATAGGGACCAGGTACACATAGAACTTGCAGGCTTAAAGTCTTAGCTTTCTACAAGTCCAGGTTCCGGGTGTCCTGCACTATGCTCTGCTTATTCATTTTAATTCTTATTTCTATTATTTTATTTTGAATTTTTGTTCATGTCTCTTTTTATCTTTTCCCAGAAGTGGTCTCTATTTTCTTTCACAGTTTTTCCTCATTTTTATTAGTCTTTTGAGAATATTTTGCAAGGTATTTTGTTTATTTTCACTCCTTCAGCTTTTCCCAGTTCTAGCCACATCCCCAAACGATTCAGTGTTATATGCAATTCTCTCTTCTTTCCCTTCAACTAACCCTCTTCTTCTGGCTCATAAAGAAGTGAAGACTTAACAAAATCTCAGTTGAGCAGCACAGCTCTTGTGTGGGTTAATCTCAGAAATAGGGATCCACATATTCAGCAACCCGAACATCTGTAGCAAACCTTCATTTCAGACTATCTGCACCTTTATAAATGTATGCTGCAAAACCCTAGCATTTTTTAAGGGTATATTTGTATAGTTTGTTCTGATAAAACCAACTGATTCTCTTGTTAACACCTTAGGAAGACCTATATTGCTTCTATAAGATGCTATCTTTCAAGTACTGGCTGCCTTTGTATACTTGGGTGTCCTCTAGGTCTGGCAGATGTCATAGGTACTCTTAAAAGGAATGAACTCAAAAATGTGAAACTTTTATTTCCATTACCTGCTGGTTTTCTATATAAAGTACATAATGATCCATTTTCATTGATCATACTCAGGTCTCTCAAACAAAGAACTGCTCTACTGTAAATTGGCCCCAATGAATTTTGGTGTAGATTTCCTATCTTTACCAAAATACATAGCTGTTACATTTTCATTAAAATTAGCTCTTTATTCCCAATATCCTAATATGAACTCCCAGGCATTGTGTTCTCTCAACATAGAATTAATTTTAGCTATTTTCACACACAAAAAAAAATTACATGAACTTGTTGTTGTACGTATTTAAAATTGGCCTCAGGTCAGGCTGACTATCTAAGCTGCGGCAGCTCTGTATAGCCCAGCCGCCATGTTTCTCAGCCAGAGGCCACGTGTATGCTGTAGCTAGAAATGGCCAACTAGAAACACCAGCCCTGGCACTCACAAGACATCAGCATGGGAGATGGCTCAAACTCCCATGCTGTTTCTGCAAGGCTGGGCATTGCCCAGACCATCCCACCATCCACGCGGGCTCAGTAGAAAGGTGAGACTCTAATGCTTAAAAATTAATGAAAGGCTTATATATTTGATAATGATCAGTAACAAGATACCCATACAATCAGAAGTGTAACATAATACCCAACCTAGATATATCAGCTACTTTTGACTGCTACCGACACGTGAACATCAGCCTGCATCTCCTCTCTCATTTTCCTCTCCTGTCTCCTAGCTCCTCCTCTTCCTTTTCCTCCTCTCCTCCTTACTCCTCCTCTTCCTCTCCTAACTTCTCCCACCTTAGCTCCTCCTACATGAATAGGGCATGTGTATTTTTCACCTCTATCCTGGAATATCACCTCCAAATACAAAACTGCCACCCTAGCCCTAGCTGTCAAACATCACATGTCAAATGCTCTCCTCCTTATTCACCTAAGACACTGCTTTTCCGTTCTCTTAAGGATATCTTAGGTTAGACTAAAGGCTTTAAAATATATGTTTACATAAATTTTTGATTCAGTGTGATCTCTCACAATTACTGTAGTGCCTCAGAAAATAATGACTGGAGTGACAGTTGCCTGTAAATAACCACAGGATATTTATCTTTAATCACTCGTTTAGAATCTGCAAATTGTTCTGGGACATGTGGGCTGTAAAATAGGTTAGTATTTTATGGTTATATGTCTTTAGATGGAATGGAGGTCTTTGAAATATCATCTTGTTAATCAGTTGATCTTTCCCCTCAATAATTAGATCTTTAAATGTATTTCTAAAATTACTGGTACTGGCATTTTCAGATGATATAAAATAAAATTCATTTAATGAAAAAAATGACATTTGAAAATAATAGATTTTTTTTTCTGTATTGAATTTAATTCTCTCTTCGTTTTTCCTGGCTAATTTGTTGCTTAGTACCATTTGAATTTTGATCTTCTAATTTTTAATGGTTTAAAATTGAGATAATTATAAAGTACATGGTAATGACTAATTAGAATACGAGCAGCACTATGCCTAAAGCACAAGTAATGAGTGGGAAATGTGTTTAATTTTTTTAATGGTTGAAATTATATCAGTATCTGAAAAATGTAATTATCATTTTCAATTGCAATTTTGCACATATAAAGACATTTTAGAGTAGAACTGTAACTTCCTTCCCCTGTTATTTGAAAAATTTAAAACATTCATTGTGTCCTTTTAGATTATTGCTACATTAAATTAAATATATGTGTACATATAAATAGTATATATTATGTATAGCAAATTTGGGCTGAGACTTCATCTATAAAATAGAAAATTTTGGGTTATGTTAAAACATATATCTTATCTACTTTCTAAAGTGTGTTAGGCAGCTGACTAGCTAACACTGGGCCAGTTGGCATTTGTGGAGCATCTGAATGAACCTTCTCAAAGATGTGTACTAAATTTACATTCTGACTTTTCACTTACTCTGTCACCAGATGACTGTGTCCTAAAGACATGTTTATAGCAATCTCCACAAACATCTCTGTAGATGAGTGTTTCTGACAAATTCTAATACTAAAATATGCTCACTTTTAAATGTAGATAACTTATCTTAATAAGGATGGCATAAGAATCATGGGTAAGTTATGATTATTGCTTTTCTAACTATCACTTCACACACATCTCAACACATTTTAAATTAGGCTACTTTAGTTTCTCCTTTTCTTTGAAAAAGTCCTTATCCCAAGCTGGCTTGATGAGTGGTCCTGACTGTTGATTTGCCAGAAAAATAGGGTCATCACGTGCTTGTCAGGCACTCTGGCTAAGGCAGGCTTCTACTAGCTATGGATATTGAGACCTTTCATTTAAGAAACAGCACTATACACTATGTGTGCTATCTATCTTTCTAATTCTAGTCAAATCATTATCCTCAGCTGGAAATAGTTTTCTTCTGGGAGAAGCTGAAACTCCAATTGCCATTATACATAAAAATAAACTTTATCAAACCCAATAGGTAGACTTTTGTAATAAGCCAAGAGAACACGTATTTGTTTTTAATGAAAGAAAAAGGCATATATATATATATATACATATATATATATTTGTATATGTATATACATATACACATACACATATACACATACACATACTCATACACATACACACACACATATATATATATATCCGTGTATGTATCTCTGTGTGTATGTGTGAAATAGAAACTGTTTTCTGGCCTGAACCATGTTAGGAGTTATGACCAGTTTCACTGGGGAGTAACTGCAGTTTGTACTAACATGCGCATTGGGTTCACACAAACTTCTTCTGAGTCACAAGAAATTTGGCATAATCAGGAAATGATGAGAGCATCCAAATCAAAGATAATTTGTATGTAAAAGCTGTTTCATCCAGCTTCACTATTGTGATAAACAACGGAGATTAGGCTGATGACCTAAATATCCTCCTGCCCAGCACTAACTGAATAACTGATATAGCTTAAAAAATAGATAAATAAAATAAAGACAGTGCTGGGAAAAGAGGAGGGACCAATGGAAAAGAAGACACAGCATCCCCATCAATAGGATCTCAGAATAAACTTATAGAGTTCAAAGAAAAATGTAAGTGGTCCATATTAAAGAACCAAGATAAAATTTTATTAATAACCACAGAAAAGATTGATACTATCTTCCAGATTGTAATACAAAATGTTTATCAGTCCCAAAGTTATGTGGTTGATATTCAAACACTTTGAAAATACAGATAATGTTCATGTTCTCTGATAATTTAAAAACAAACAGAATACCAATGGATATACTCTCACAGTCTTTCAGTAAAAATGCCCCTTACTTGATACTGTACTCATTTATTACTTTTAAAGGATAAAAATGGTATTTCTTTTATATTTAAATTTATTTAAATATAAAATTTATTTAAATATAAAACAATATATTGTTTCCAAATTTACTAGTCATAGTTAGCAGGATTTCATGTTTAATAGTCTTTATTTTTGTACACATGGATAAATTTTTCAAACAATGGTGTATATGACTTGAAGATCTATGCACTGTTATTTAATGAGAAGAAAAAATAAGCAATAGTATTATTTTTTAAAATACTATGTTGTGTTATTTTGTGTTAAGGCTTTGTTACTAAAAAGTATAAAAGTAACAAGGTTTATTTGGACTCACAGGGCTTTGCAGGGTATTTCTCATGTACCGCTTTGCTTTCAGTGCTGGGTTGGGGAAACAGTTGGCAGTGGCTGGACTGCGTGGTTAAGAGTATCTGTTCATCTGTGGCTGGAGAAACAATACAGCTTAGAGAAATAAGCTGGCTTCCCACCATCCCCTTCAAGCCCATACCTAAATAATCTGAATCTCTCACTTGTCCTTGCCTTTTTAAAGGTTTCATGCACTCAAATATTGCCTTTCAGGGATGAAGAGTTCAATACAAGTTCCTTTGACAAACTCCATCATGTATCAAATTACATCTCAAGTCACAATCTCCAATGTGAGCTTTAACTAAAACTTATTAAATTAGTTATTTTCCCCCTCAAATCGATGAAACCAGGGAATTCATCATCCCATTAATTTTGAAATAGAGCAGGCGTTTGATATGTACTATAGAGTGTGGATGGAAGTGAAGTTATTCAACTTTAGGAGAAACCATGTGTTTCTATTCACTGCTCTGGTACCTTCCATTATCTCGATGAGAAGTCAATTTTCCAAGTGTTTGCTGCCATTTTCTGTTGCAAAATTAATACAAGAAAGAGAGGCCAATATCAGCTGCGGCCTTTAACAGAACTGAGCCCAACATTTCTTAGATAAAGGAGTAATAAATTAAGTTCCTGTGAATGTTTCTGGAAGTAAAAGGAAAAACAAGTTATATCAACCAGCATATCACAGAAATAAAAAATAAATAACTGCCACAAATGATTTAAATGTATTAGGACTACAAAGAAAAACTAAAATAAATTATAAGTAAATATTAAATTAAGGATCATTGTTCTTCTGCCAGATTGTTTAGTCAAATGTAATATCAGTGAACTTAAACACAGCTATATATAAGTTTATTGAAAATACTAAACTTACAACACTTAGATAACAAAAAGTTCAGAATCTATAGGCATAAATACACAAATCTTAGAGAGCTTTAGAATTTCCACTCTTCTTTTGTTTTGAGCCTTTTGAATTCAACTGATACTTTTCCCTATAACCAATATGCAGAGGCTTGGCCTGGAATGAGAGAGATGTGAGATTTTGTAAAAGGTCTTGGACATGCCTAACACTCACTGTCTCCAAATATAAGTCATTGGTCATATTCCAAAACAATGATGTCAACAATTTGTGTTTTGTTTTCTAATTTTTACCTTATTGCAGATTAGGAAAGACCTAGAATTTTTCTATGCACACACACGTACATATCGTTTCTCCAGAGTAACTTATCACAGAGTATTACAAATTTACTCTAAAAAGTCAAAGAATAATCAGTTCATGATAAAATACAATTGCTAGTATACAAGTCTAACAAAGATGTAAAGCAGAGATACAATTTTAGGAAACTGGCCCATTGGCAAAAGACATTGAGTAGGCTTTTAGATATAGTTAATTACTGACATCCTGAGGGGTGGACTCTGTAAGAGTGTTCTGTGGCCTCCATGCACATTCGCTCACAGGATTATCATGCCAGTCCTAATACTTTTGACACTTCACACTTAATGATACCTTTATGTCACCTGCTCAAGATTACATGGCTAATTTGTGGAAAGTACAGGTAGGGTTCAGATAGGCTGACCTTGATACGGTCTGGACAATTTCCCAGTTTTGGGAAATGCAGGCTTTGTTTCTACCATTATCTCAACAGACTGAGTTCACATGGGTTCTGGAAACTTCCATGACACACTTAGAATCCATCAAAGCCACTAGAAATTTTTTGCCTCTTAAGGAAACTTTTATTATATCATAGTATGATATTTTCTAATGTATCACATGTAAAAATGCTATGTATTTACATCTACATAGTACTACAAATGTAGTTATTTGATAATCTGAATATGAATTACATATTATACCTATGGATTATTTTCAATAGATTATGTTCTATGTGTTGAATAGGTATTGTGTATAGGCACATTATTCTGGCCAGAAACCAAAAAGAATTGGCTTTGATCACTTTATTTTTAATTTAATTTCCTATAGTTGTCATACATGAGTACATATTTGCATAATTTCTACTCTTCATTTTTCCCCTCCAACTACTCTTGTGTACCTCACTCCCTTTCAAATATATGACATCTTCTTTAATTATCTTAGAATGAATCTTAGGTAAAACATTTGTGTTCATCCGAAAGGAGTAATGCACAACTGTACTGTAGCACTATTCTTGAGAACAAAACAAAATTTCCTGTTCTTTATTAAACAGAATCACATAAAATCAAACTGGCTCCTTATATAAAAAACATAAGACTTGAGAAGAAAGTATGATAAATCATTTAAAAAGAGTAATTTCTGATCAAACCTTGTCCTAGACTCTAATTTCTTTGTGAAAAATATAGTGAGTTTTATTCAATTACACTCAGATCTTTACAGTGTGAGGCCTTTGAAAAGGTGTGTGGTATGTGCCTTAAATTTTGAATATCTTTCATACAATCCCTAAAATTTTGTGAGCTTGATACTTTGCTATGCTTACACAATCCCAATAATTTACGATCCATTGCTAAACATTACATAAAGCAAGTAAACAATGGCGTAGCTCACTAGCTAAATGCATTGTTCTGGAGTCAAATTTGCTGGAATCTAAAATTTATAGTTTTTTTTTTAGGTGGAATCTAAAATTTATAGTTTCTGGTGAGGTAACCCAGAAGAAATCATTTCAGCTTGTTTTGTGAAGTAGGGATAATAATGCAACTTATTTAGAGAATTCATCTGTGGGTGTTTGAATCCCAAATTATTGTTTTAAGACATGCTTTAGATTGCTATGATACTGTAGTGAAAAATTACAGACTAGATTATTTATAAAATAGAAATATATTTGTCATGATTCTAATGTTGAGAAGACTAAGTTAAATGACGATAGGAATGTGACATGACAGCTGTTCACTGCCTACCAGAGGATGCCCTGTTGCTGCTTGCTTCAGAGCATGGAGTGCTATGGTCACACATAGTAAAACAAAAGAGAATAAATCCACTCTCTCATGACCTTTAATAAAACTGTAATCCTGGTATTCTCCCAAGACACCAGGAGGACTATGAGAAATCCTTTATCTTCTAACACAATGCTGGAAAGGCACTAGGCTTTAGGACATATATTTCCCATTGTGGGGATTAATATATTTATAAAAAATAAATATTTAATTCACCTTTGTCTCTGTATTGGAGGAATATAGCCACCAGAAAATAAAAAAGAGCACCCTCATCAGAAACTAGATCCGCAGTCATATTGATCTAGTGCTCTCTACCCTTTTGAGAGGTAGAAAATGAGAGTTTGTTTAAAACAACCAGTAACATTTTGTTATAGTGTGAGCTGACTAGTACTTTGTGAGAAAAAACTTAGATAATTTGTTTAAGCTATATTAATTCAGAATGAGTAAATTAAAGGTAGTATAATTTGCGAATTTTTATAAATACACATTGTATAACACGTCCTGGAGAGTTGACAAGTCATGCCTCTTTACCCCACAGAGGAGACTAAAGACAGCAAACTCTTGTATCCAAGTCCTTAATGGTGAATCAAAGAAATGATTGGAGGATGCTTACAGGACCTTGGAGACTTACACTCTGATGCTGCCAAATGTACCATCCTATCACAGATCACTCACAGCCCTGATGAAGTATGGATTCTAGACAATTTCCTACCTCCGAAGTAATATAGCATTCTCTAAAGCACACGTGCTCATGGGAGGATGCCATACAGCTGCCAGGAGTGGAGGGAGTGATCATCTGGAATATCAGGTAATGGTCTAATGACCCCAGTTCTCCCCTTCTAGACAGAAGCAGTAGTCCAGAGTTGTGAGGCTCTCTTTCAGGTAAACATAGATGCTTTGATTTTGAGAAAGCAACAAATAGATGACATAATAACATGTCATTAATGAATGAATAAATGAAGAATACCAAATGCTCAGTATGTTCTAATAGAAATAAAGATAAAGATCACAGACAGTGTAGGCAGATAGAATTGCAGTTACTGTGAATTGAAAAAGAATTAAAATAACAGCCACATAGCAAACAGCTAGGTAAACACGATAGCTATTCATTTTGCATAAAATTTCCACATAAAAATGTCTATTTTTCTTGAACTTGGATCTCTTTTTGTAGCTCAGGCTAGCCTTGAACTTGCCTACCTCCTGCCAAAAAATTTTAGAGAGGTTGAGATTAGTAAGTGTGTTCTTTGGAGTTCTAAAAGAAGATAAACATACTATTTATTACTAGTCAATGAATGACATGGTAGACAACTGAAGTTGATTCTGTCTTATTTTACTGAAAGAACAAATTGATATACTAATTGCATATATTATTTTATAAAGGACATAATTCTTTTGTACCTTCACCATTTGACTAGGATGAAATTATGTAGCACATGGTACTTTAAACAAATATCTAAAATACCTACCTTCTATCTCAATAAATGTACAAATGAGAATTCAGAGAAATCACTCAGTAGTTAAGAGCACTTACTGTTCTTGCAGAGGCCCCAGGTTCAGTTCTAACACACATGGCAGGTCACGGATATTTAAATTTCAGTTCTGAGAAATCTGATACTTGCCTCTGGCTTCAGACACCAGGGATGTTTGTGGTACATGCATCATACATAAAGAAAACACTCATACACATACAAATAAAAATGAATACAGCAGTTTTAAGAAGAAATTTTCAAACGGATATACAAAGCATATCCAAATCCTGCTGCACTTACAGTTTTTAAGTACACACTTTAAGAACCAAGCCCAGCAGCTGTTTTTATTGAAGCACTAAGTAACTTAATCACAGTGTGAAGAGTAATATCTTACCTAGTGAAAATGTCAAGATGGTTTGGATTTGCAAAACATCTTTCTGCCCAGTGGTTACATTGCATGTTGCCTCATTTAATTTTTGGCAAGTTGATTCATATTGATGAAATGAATATATTTCTTGAAAACAGAATATTTTACTTTCAATTGAAAGGCAATAAATTTTTCAATAAAACCAAGCTGCATATTTTATCCGATCTTCATAAAGTACAATAGGAAGAAAAAGCACCCAACCCAAGGCCAAAGGATTAAAGGAGAATTCTCTTTATCACCTTTATATGTCTCAGGAATATTATTTTATACCTTTTATGGATGAGCTATTCAATGGAAATTAATGGATTTCTGGTCTGTTTGAGGAAGAACTGATGGAGTGTATATTGAACTGAGGGACTCATGTGTAGTAGGTAAGCAGAATTACAATTAGGCCTTATATCTAGCTCGCAGCTTGTTATTTAGAGAAGTATGGCCTATTGCATTTACATTTACATTTCTTCTCACTCACTGACTTATTTGACCTTGTGGCTCATTCAATTCTGTGGAAACTCATTTACAAAGCTTACATAATATAGCATCAGTTATTAGCATCATTTGAAATGTAGGCGCCTTGTCATTTCACAAATATTGTGATAAATATGTGTCCACATGTTTGTGTTCAGACATGACTCCTGTAAATATATTATTGGAGGTTAAAAGTGTGATTCAAAGATAATATATTGCTAAACAAGTGCATTCAACATCTTTTTTTAGAAAGTAATTTTATTCTTTCCAGAAGTTTTTTCCCCTGTATCCTTTAAAACAATGATTTTTTTTCCCTAACAACAGGCCAGTATGATATCTCACTGTTTAATTTGCATACCTTTGATTACTTGTGGAGTAAATTGAGCTTACTGTAAGTTTTCTGTTCTGTAAGTTTTCTGTTTTGAAATATTTGCAGTTTTATGTTTGATTGGAAAATACTTCAGACCTTTTCAGTGCAAGCAAAACCCAAGATAACCAACCAGAATTAGTTATCTAACGTAGAAAGCCATAGTGGATGTCGAGAAATTCTGAATGCATGAAGAACTGGAACACAACAAGAATTCATGTGAAAGGAGAAATGTGTGCAAATATTTGATGGAAAAGTCACAGCTATGCAAACTTCCAGAAAGTATATCACAATGAAGTTGATGTATAAATACCTAGTGATTTCCAAGTTTCCAACTGAATGAAGCAGTAAAATTGAGAATCTCTGTCTATGGGAATTTAGAGAAATACCTTGAAATTTAGAAGTATATGTGAGAATAAAGAACATGCAAAGAAATATAACCCTGTAAACTACTAGAGAATATCCTACTAAACTTCCGCAGAGACCAAAGACTACTGGTGACAGCTGGGATAGCACATATATACCAGAGTATGAATCCTGCAAGTTTCAGGCACCTAGTTCTACAGAAGCTCAGTGGCCTCTGCAAAAAATCTACATGCTTTCTTAAAATGCTATTAAGACAATATAGTAAAATATAACATAGAAAGTTGAATAATCACTATCACAATTAAATAAATAAATAAGAAACTTCAGACACCAATTTTTTATTGTTGTTGTTTTAGATTGTAGTGTCAGGTAAATGTTAGTGATACCCCAAAACACAGACAGGAGCCAATCTGATGCAACTCACAGCAGGGTCTGTATTCTATTTGAGCTAGCTCAGCCTCCCTCTCCCCAGCTCAGGATTAGCCTAGAGACTAGAGTAGGCTTGGGTTTTGCTGGGGGACAACTTAGAAACTAATGCTAGGTACCAATCTATACCTGAATTCAAACTTAGTCAAGTTCTCTAAAATGGAGTCTTAAAACATAAAAGATATGGCCTCTCAAGATATTATAGGTTAATAGCCCTTTAAGAAAATTGGAATTATAAATAATGCATTGTTAGTTTAGTTTGTGATTTTGTATGGCTATGGTTACTTCTTAGTAATTTTTTTTGAGATTACATACGTGGTGCTGCTTATATCATTAGTATGAAGAATTAGTATTGAATTAAATTGCTGTAGCATTCTCTATAGTATTGTTATATCACAAATCATTCCTCTAAAGATGTGAATTCATATTTCTTAAATTTGAGGCTACAACCAATAAAGTGATTAGCTACCGACACTGGATGGACCTGTCTTCTTTAAGTTTAGCTAGTCCAGTATTTATATAGTGGTTTAATGCTATAGTTATCTGATGTTTGATGTTGTTAAATTCACTTCAGATTTCAAGTGACTATTTGTATATTTTCTTTATTAAATATTTTCTGAGGACTCCCAGTACTTGTATTATTTTTTAATGGGGTTTATTATCTGGTTATTCCTTATACTATATAGACTCAAGGCATTTGTCCAATATACATATATTGAAAATATTTTGTCTAGTTTGTGGCTTCTTGTCTCATTTTCATAATGGAATTTATCAAACAGAATTAAAGATAATTTTATAGTATGCTTTGTATCATTTATTTTAAATATCTGTAAAAGCTTAACTTTCCACAGACTTGAAAATATTTATTGATTTGAAGTTTTATAGTTCTACATGCAGTCCTACAACTAGTTTAGAGTTAAATTAGTGCATTGTAAGATAGAAGTTCATATATTTTCTCTTTGCTTTTGTTGCTTGCATAAATGCTTACTTCTTTTGAAACAAAACAAGGTCTCAGGTTGTCAAGGTTAGTCTCAAATTTGATATGTATCTATGAATCAAAGGATGACTATGAACTTCTAATCCATCTGTCTCCAGAGCTTCAGTGCTAGAATCACAAGCAAGTACATGCCTAGTTTTATATATATATATATATATATATATATATATATATATATGAGTGATTAAGAAGAGATGTGAAGAATCTGAAAATATTTGGTGAAGAGAGGGTGTATATGACCAAAACTGATTCTCAAATAACTTCAAATAAAAGAAAGTTTAGTTTACATAAGATAAGCTGCATCACCTTGTTAAAAAAAAAAAAAAAACTATGCAGGCAAGCAATCTCCAGGGTTGTCTTCTTTTGTGATTTCTTTATTGTTTCTCTTTTCATTTTTAGATTCTGGATGGTTTTGTTCAATTCCTTCCCCTGTTTGATTGTGTTTTCCTGTATTTCTTTAAAAGACTTAGGTGTTTCCTCTTTAAGGTCTTTTCCCTTTTACCTGTGTTCTCCTGTATTTCTTTAAAGGCGGTATTTATGTCCTTCATAAAGTACTCTATCATCATCATGAGATGTGACTTTAAATCTGAATCTTGCTATTCTGGTGTTGGTGTATCAAGGGCTTACTGTGGTGAGAGAACTGGGTTCTGATGATATCAAGTAGCCTTGGTTTCTGTTTAGGTTCTTGTGCTTGCCTCTCACCATCTGGTTATCTCTGGTCTTGTTGTTTCTGACTGGCGCTTGTCCCTCCTATGAGCCTGCGACTCTGTGAGCCTGTGATCTTACGTGTGTCAGCATCCCTGGAAGACCAGCTCTCTGGGCAGGATTTGGGTACAGAGAGCTGTAGCACAGCGTTTTTTCTGGGCGCAGATGGAAACCAGAAGGATCCTGTCCCAGGCTGCTCCACAGTTCCTGTGCCCAGTGGGCTACTGGAAGATCGCTCTTCGGCCGGTTATTGGAGTGATAGTGGTGAGCTTAAACCTGTGAGTTTAAGAGTGACAACATTCCCAGGAGACCAGCTTTCTCCTGGCAGAATTTGGGTGTGGAGAACAGTGGTACAGGGTTAGCCCTGGGCTGCCGATAAAGACCAGAAGTGGTAAATAAAACTATCCAAAAAGATTTAAACTAGTTAAAAAAAACTTGACATTTAAACATTTTGCTAATGTTTTCATATAACGAAATTCAAGAGAACAAAAGTGTGTGAAAAAGGAGAAAGTTTTCCAGACGTGAAGAGAGGTGTTCATTGACATGTCAACTGCAGATAATTGTTACTAGGATCAGGATCTAGGCACCCAATTGGTACAATCTAAAAAGTTGATAAGATCTCCCCAGATGTACTAAAGGTGCAGCTGACTTAGAAGAGCAAGTAAGATACCAAGAAGTAATGCTTAGAGCTAGTAACTTTTACATCCTTACCTCTTCATGGTCTTCATGGCATATACAGAGTGGGTCTGTTGCAAATGAAGATTTTCATAGTGTTATCTTTAAAGAACAATATTCATTGCTTAAAGCTGATGAGAAAGTTCAGATGTTTCCAAATGGCATAACATCCTAGAGTTGATATTTTATTAAGTTTGAATAAATAAATAATTGACATATTTTGAGAAAATACAGTTATGGGCTAAATATTGAATGTGAGGCTACAGTACCCTGTTTGTATTTGGGACTGGCATTCCTGATTAGAATGAGCAGGCTGAGGACAAAAGGGAAATTGGCAGTGAAGGAACGTCCAGTGCCTTATCTCCCCTCTAGTATAGTGATGAGCACAACTTACTTTGCCAGGAAAATGCACACCACATTTGAAAGAAGAGTGACCCAAAGATGGAAATGAAGGAGAAAGGGCAAGCAGGTTGCAGCCACATCATAGGATTTTGATACATGTATTTCTTTAATTAATGTTTTTGAGTAAAAACAAAGGCTTAAAATCTGACATGCATGAATATATTTTAATTTAATAATTAAGTCAAATATTTGCTAATAATTAAAATAAAATTTTAATATGTAATGTATACTTTCAGAATGTTTGGTGTGAGTTGACCAAAGAAAATGCAAGATCAAAAATTATATAGAGAAAATATGTGACTGGTCAAAATGAAAGATAGAATGGCTAGAATAATTATCTTGCATACAGATGAGTAGGGGACAGGAAATCAACTTGAAAAAGTGAAGGGAGTTAACGAAAAATACCTGAGCACATGTGGGAACTGGCCTGTAACTACATTAAACATTAGTCAATGGCCCTATTTTAAACAGACTTTCCTTTTGTTTCTAAAACTAAAGTGTGGTAATGAGGCATTTTTAAACATAACTTAATAGTTTTCAAGAACAAATTTCCTCTTTGTAATAATATTTTAAATGTCACCTTTAAACTTATCCTTTATTTTGTTTCATTAAGTAGAAAAATTGACTATTTACTAAAGATATTACATCATTTTGAGCTAGAATATTTCTGCCTGTCTCACTGTGGAAAATTTTGTCATGGGCATTGGTTTTTGGTGGTGAATATCAGCCCTGCATAGGCTGCTTGATTCTTCCCTATAGAGCAAGAGGATGAACTCAGCACAATACAGCTGGTATGATTGATAGTGGAGGCCCTAGAGCTTAGGCAGCATCCATGCTGTCAGTGTGATAGCTGAGTGATTAGAACAGAACAAAGATAACCAGAAAATGTGTCACACTTCATGTTCATATCTAGGCAATTGTGATGAAAGTGCTATGATGAAGAGAAAATTAAAGATGTAAAGAAAAGCCAGATGTGAAAAGTTAATGTATAAAGGAAAATGGAAAGATCAAAGGAAAGTGGGTAGAATGCACATAGAAGCCTCAGTCTCTGAGAGCTCCTAGTCGTTCATGTTAGTTGACTCTGGTGGTCTTCCTGTAGAGTTCCTGTCACCTTCAAGGCCTTCAGTCCTCCCCCAACTCTTCTGTAGGACTTCAAAAGAACAGCATGGTTTCTGTTTGAGCACTGGCTAGAGATGGCCAGAGACCCTGAAAGTTACAGACCTCACAGATTTCCATGCAAGTGATGGCATGCATTTCGCCATGCTCCTGGACTCCAGGCACCTGACACAGGCTCCTGACATGAGGCCAAAGACTTTCATTGATCCACACCTTTCAGGCACACTAGGACAAAGCCCTTAGTAGCCCCTCCACAGGTAAATGGCATGACTATAGGCCACGGAGCCTCAAGACAGATATCCTTATTCATGAGATACCTAAAGGCCAGAGGGCATAGCCAATCAAGCAATCCTTCCCAGACCCTCCTCCTTGCAAAAGGTATTTAACCTAAGTCCCGCCCTGAGAACCGGGGTATAGATTCACCCATTTTCCACCATAACAATAAATATTTGAAGACCATGGACTATCTCTTCCTTGGGACCTATCCTGGGGAACCATGGAGAATGTTTTGAACTACTGAGCTGCCACCTTATCTTCTGTGGATGACCTCTCTACGTTCCCAGACACAGAGGGCCATGACCCAGCCAAGCGACCGTTATAAGCAAGAGTCTCAGCCCTGCTAGACACAGCCAGAGCTTCTCCCCTTCCCCGTGGGACTTCATACTGTGTTCCTTCACACCTGGAGTGAATTCCTGTGGCTTCATATAACCAGACATCCTCCAGGTGCTGGTGTGGAGTGAACACAGTCAACTTCTTGCACCTCTGTCCCTCTTAGTAGCTGCCTTAGCCCCTTGAGGAGCCTGATGCAGGACCCACAATTCAACCCATGGACCCATGAGCACAGTATAACATCACAGTCTTCCATAAGAGTCCTCAAGCTTCATCCAATGTTTGGTTGTGGGTTTGTGCATCTGTTTCAGTCACCTGCTGAGGGGAAGCTTCTCAGAGGGCAGTTATACTAGGCTCCTATTTGCAAGTATAACTTAGTATCATTAATAGTGTCTGGAATTGGTGCTTGCCCATGGGATGGGTCTAAAGTTGGGCCAGTTATTGGTTTGTCATTCCTTCAGTCTTTGCTCCATCTTTGCTCCTGTATTTTTTAAGACAAGACAACTTTGGGTCATATGTTTTGTGGGTGGGTTGACATGTCCTTGTCTCTCCAATAGGGGTCCTACCTACCTACAGGAGGTGGTCACTTCAGGTCCTCCTCACTGTTAGGGATCTCAGCTAAGGTCACCTGCAATGGCTCCTGGGAGCCTCTGTCATCCCAGATCTTTGGGACTTCCTAGAGATTCCCCCACACCACACCCCTCATATCCTTGCTCCCTCACCCTCAGCAGCTGCAGATTTCCATTCATTCTTCTGGTCCTCTGGCTCTTTCTCCTGTCTGTCTTCACACTTGAGCCACCAAACAAAGAGCACACCTGGGTTAGACCTAGGCACTAGGCACATATATAACAGACTTGTAACTAAGTCTCCATGTGTGTCCCTCAGCAACTGGAATAGGGGTTGTCCTAAAACCATAGCCTTACTATGGAATCCATTCCCCAACAGGACTGCCTTGTCTGTCCGAAATGGAAGTGGCTATGCCTAATCCTGCAGAGAAATTAATGATCAAGGATGGGGGTATACCTAGGGTTGGGCCCACTCTCTGAGAGAAGGGGAGTTGGCTAAGGGGAGGGACTGTGTGTGGGGGACAAGGACAGGAACAACATTTAGGATAGAATGAAAGAAAGATAAGATAAATTACACACACACACACACACACACACGAATGTACATCGATAGTCACCAGAACAGAATGATTTGAGGAAGTAGCACTTTAATGTGTTGAAATGGAAGAAAAAATAGAAGAATAATGAGAAAAGACAGCCCATGTTTGCATGAAGGTTTCATAAGGGCTGGAATAGGAGGCCCAGTTCTGCAGAAGGAATATAGAACATGGGCAGAAAAGAAGTACAGGAATTGGACTGTTGAATGTGGGCAAACATGGCTTTTGAACAGAGTAACTACAATGTATGAGAACAAGGACAAACTATAGCTACAATGAAAAATATGCTGAAAGGATGAAGAAAGATATGTTAATTTTAATTTGTGAATAAGAACTCTTACTGATCCTATAGGTAAAAAGAAATGCCAAGACAGATCATATATACTTAAATAAAACAAAGCAAAAAAATTAAGGAGGTAAAAGGAATTAAACTTTTATATACTGCTATTCAATTTTAAGAAACTGATATCCAATTTTGGTAGAAAGTTTGTGGACCTGGCTCTTGAGAGTTGGACCGTAAATATGTATAATATGTAAATAACTTTTAATGTATTTAAATGCTTTAAGAATGTGGATAATAAATATAAAAGTGCTCTAGAATGAATATCATTACAGACACAGGGGATGTTGAAAGGAATACCAAAAGAGCATCTTCAATTCTTGTCTCATATCTTTTATATGTATTTAATTTCCCACATTGGGTTGCTTATGAAACATAAGCCCTTCCTTATTGAATTTGTTTTCTTTCAACTTATCTTCTTTTGCAGCTTTACCTCTCAGGATCCTGTAGATGAGCTGCATGTGTTTGCTTCTCTCTGTTTGTGCTTATTGCCTGTGTCATCCATTTTCGGTCCAAAGACTCTAAAAGGCAGGAAGCGTATCCATTTACTCTGGGTGCTCCGGAAAGGAAGATGTGATATGATAATGGCTGTCAGAGATTAATTCACTAGGCAACAGTTAAAATGGTCCCATCTTAGAAAATCAGTATTTCATGTAGTTTTATTTTCTAGTAAAATTTATCATAAAATTGGGCATCTTTAAAAGTACACAGTTAGCTTTTGGTCACCAGGGAAATCTTGCTTGCAAATACCTACTCTTCTTTTAAAATGTCATGTCATATTAAAGAACCATCAATAGCTCACAGTTACACACCAAAATGGAAACTAGAATGCAAGAATTTAGAAAAGTCTCACCATGAATCTTCTTGTGACAGCACAGAACTCTGTTTTGTCTTTGCTTTGATCCAATTGTACCAAAAATATGTACCCAAATTGTCCTTCAGTCAGATTTGCACACATTGTAACTTTTAATGCTCATTGTTAACATCCTACCTTTTCCTGCTCTGGTTAATAGAATGCTGATAACCATCTAGTAGATCACAAATTTTGTTTCCTGGTAAGGATAAAGAATTGAAGAACCAGGAAAGATGGAAGACCGAGAGCTTCAGAAAAAATGAAAGTGCATTTTTTTTTCTCTTCAGGAGGAGAGCTCAAAGCCTGGAATTCTGGCAAAGAGACCCTGGTTTAAGTATTTTATAAGAAGTAGGGATCATGACCTTTATACTGTAGCTTTTATTACCCATACCTGTACCATCCCACTGTTTGTATGCTAACAAGAAGCTGACATCTCAGTTGGTGGGGAGACTTTTGTTTTCTTTGTTGTTCTGTGTTCCTTATCAAGACAGGGCACTGTGTAAACAGGGGAAGGCAAATCTCTCAAAACTCAAGGTCAGTCTAGTCTACATAGCGATGTGTATGCTAGACAAGCTTCATTCTGAAATCCTATGTAAAAACAAACAACAAAAGAGACGTGAGGGAGTGTAAAACACACACACACACACACACACACACACACTAAATAAAACAAACAATAATACACAAGCAAAAGACCAATAAGAAAAAAACATATCCAAACAAGGCAGTGTGATATTTTAAAAAGTCTACAAATGTAATCCTTAAGTTCCTTTTGTGTTGAGCATCCCTTAATGGGCATTGTGCCTACCAAAAATGTAATTTTTATACCCAGTGGGACTCCATTAGAGAAACTGAAGATAACTTCTTGCTTAGGGATGGTAATCCATGTTCACTTCCCCCTCTCAGCATTAGGAGCCTGTCTGACTTAAACCTGTTTGAGCCCTATTCTTATCCCCATAGTGTCTGAGACAGGCATGTTTAGGTGTGAAATGAGAGGGCCAAATCTGATTTTCAGAGCCAGGTTCTCAGTGAACTCAAACATTATATGAGAACTACATGTGTGCACAAAAGGCATTTATTTCTCTACAAAACTGAATCAATCATGTATAGTGAGCAGAGAACTTGGTATTGAGTCTAGGGATAACTGTCTGGACTCAAAGAACATGTAAATTGTATGATGTGCATAGATTTGTTTATAAGGTCTATAATCAATAGGACACTGGCAAATCTCCAAAAACTCAAGGTCAGTCTAGTCTACATATCAAGTTCTATGCTAGACAAGGCTTCATTGTGAAATCCTATGTAAAAACAAACAACAAAAGAGATGTCAGGGAGGGTAAAACACACATACACACACACACAGACACACACACACACACACAACACACTAAATAAAACAATAATACACAAGCAAAAGCTCAATAAGAAAAAATACCCAAACAAGGCAGTGTGATATTTTAAAAAGTCTACAAATGTAATCTTTAGTTCCTTTGGTGTTGAGCATCCCTTGGCATATTGGGAGTAGAGACTGACAAGACTGAACTTAAAACCAAAAAAAAAAAAAAAATCAGAAAATATTTAGAGTCCTCAACCTTTACATGATCATGGGTGAATGGCAGTGAGCATCCATGACCAAATAGGATCAAACCAATAGAAATATCTGCTCTCAGCAATACATGATATGTGATCCTCTCTGGTTAGACTTGGGACAAGAAACTTGGAAGCCTGTACCCCAAATTAGTTTGTGTGCATATCCTCTGTTTTACATTAAGAACTGCTAAAATGAAGCACTGTGAATTTAGGCATGTCTATCGTCTTCTACCATCTCTTACAAAGCAAACATCACTGGAGATATTGGAGCTGCTCCTCATGAAAGAAAATCAGGATTCATTGTTTGAGCATTTGAGGGTCTAATTATGCCCAGTGTTTGAGAAGGCAGACTAGTAGCAACTATAGAGAAATCCTCCAAGCAAGTTTTCCCATTTGCTATAAGAAAGAGAAGAAAAGATGGGGAAGTCTAGGGTCAGGATTGTCATTTCCTTGTCTGCATTTCTTAATTCAAGGTGATGGGCATCTCTAAGCTACTAACAAGTAACGTCTAGTGCAGATATTCCCCTCCATCTACTACTCTGAGTCTCCCTCAACTTCTCTCTTCTAGGTCTACTCTTTTTTTTTTTTTCTTTCCTTCAGAAAAGAGAAGTTCTCCCAGGGATATCAACCAAATGCAGTATAATATGTTACAATAAGACTAGGCACATACCCTTGTATTAAGGGTGGACAAAGCGACCTAGAAAGAGGAAAAGGTTCACAAGAGTAGACAAAAAAGTCAAAAACACTACCACTCCCCATTGGTTGGTTGGTTATTTATTTACTTATTTATTTAAAAATTTTCTATTTCAGTCAGGTACTGGATGGAACCTCATAGAGGACAGTTATGCTAGGTTCTTTTCTGCAAGCATAACAAAATATAATAGTGTCAGGGATTTGTGTATACCCATGGGATGGGTCTCTGGTTTGGCCAGTTAGTGCTTGGCCATTCCTTGTGGATCTGCTTCATCCCTTGTACCTGAATTTCTTGTAGACAGGATAAATTTTGGATAAGAAGTTTTGTGAATGGGTTGGTGTCCCTATCATTTCACTGGGTTTTCTGCCTGTCTACAGGAGGTGACCTCTTCAGTTTTCATATTTCCAATGCTGTTAAGACTCAACTAAGGTCATTCACATTGATTCCTGGGAGTAGTGCACCCCCCCATCCCAAGATTCTGGCATGTCCTTGAGATGTACTGTACCCCCTACCCCAACCAGCTATAGATTTTCATTCATTCCCCTTGACCTATGTTTCTTATTCCTGTCTTACCCATACATGATCTTGACTCATTCCAATCCCAGTTCCCTTCTAATTCACTCTCAAGCTCAGTTCCCTTCCTCCATCTGTCTCCTATGATTATTTTATTCCCAATTCTAAGTGAGATTCAAACACCCTGGCTTGGCCCTACTTTCTTGTTTTGCTTCTTTGGTTCTGTGGTTGCAGGTATATAACCTGTACTCTATGGTTTATATCCACATATAAAGGAGTATATATCATATATATTCTTTTGGGTCTAGGTTACCTTACTCAGGATGATATTTTCAAGTTCTGTCCATTTGCCTACAAAATCCATGATATTTTTGTTTTTAATTGCTTAATAGTATTTTACTGTGTACCACATTTTCTTTATCAGGTCTTTAGTTGAGGATCATCTGAGTTATTTCCACTTTCTAGTTATTATGAGTAAAGCTGCTATAAACATAGGTGAGCAGGTGTCCCTGTGGTGTCATGGAGCATCTTTTGGATATAAACTAAGGAGTAATAATATAGCTGCTTCTTGATGTAGATGTATTTCCAGTTGTCTGAGAAACCATCTGATCAATCTCCAAAATAATTATATAAGTTTTGTGTTCCTATCAGCAATGGCAGATTGTTTTTCTTGCTCTACATCCTCTCCAGCATGTGTTATAACTTGAATTTTTGATCTAAGTTATCTTGAAGTATGTAAGATGGAATCTCAGGGTTGTTTTGATTTGCATTTTCATGATAACTATGTATGTTGAGCATTTCTTTAAGTGCTTCTCTGACATTCCAGATTCTTCTGTTGAGAATTCTGATTAGCTGTTACTCATTTTTTAAATTGGGTTATTTAAGTTGTTGGCATCTAACTCTTTTGATATTAGTTTTCTGTCAGATGGTGTGTTGGTGAACATCTTTTCCCAATCTGTAGGCTGTCAATTTGTCCTATTGACAGTGTTCGATGACTTACAGAAGCTTTACAGTTTTCAGAGGTGCCATATATCAATTGCCGATCTTATAGCCAGATTCATTGGTGTTCTGTTCAGGACTTTGTGTTTTCTTTGTTGTTTCTATTCTATTTTCAGGTCTTGAACAGTCTCATTTCTGTCAACTTTTTGGTTGTCCCTCTTTAAAGGATTTATTCATTTACTCTAAATTTTATTTCTCTTTTTATATTTCCTTAAAAGAATGTATTCTCATCCTCATTAAAGACCTATATTATCTTCATATGGTTGGCTTTAAGGTGTTTTTTCTTGTGCTTCAGCTGTATTACAACTTTCATGACTTGTATGTAGTAGGATAGTTCAGTTCTGGTTCAGATATTGTCCTGGTTTTTGTTCATTCCATTCTTATATAGGTATATAGGCATTTGGATTTGGGTTGATTACAGGCCTTAGTCCTAATTTCTGAGTTTGTATTTGTTGCATGGGTGTCTTGTTCCTTGGTATCTGTTTTCTTATTGATCTTATGTGTGGCTTAGAGTTCTGGCAATCAGCCTGGGCTCTGGTCCAGCAGGTCCAATTTAGGCGCTGGACTTCTCACAGAAGTTTGATATAGCTGGGTATCTCTGCTTGAGTTGGGATCTGAGTCACAGTGGTGAAGAGAAGAGGGAAGATTGGGGTTTATGTGGGAGCACTCATGGAGTACGAGAGTTCTGTGAGAAGGTGACTTCTGGTTGGCATGGTTTGCATCTGAGCAAGGAATATCTTCCCAAGTCGAGGGCAGGGGCACAGAAGCAGAGGCAGGAGAAAGTTTGGGAAGGGGTGGGTGCAGATTGGGCCTTTGAGAACCAAGCCTAGTAACTGGAAGAGTTTGGCAGTCATGAAGGTGGGAAAGGCACTTTCTATGTAAAATAAAGACGCTCCGACAAGTGACACAACCTCACTTACTGACTTAAATAAGAAAATGTTATTTGATGTTCATAATGTGTTTCATCCCCATGTGATTATACAACCCCAAGTTAGACATTTCCAGGTATCAGCAACTCAAGACACTAGGAAAAGTCCAGGAGCCAAGGTTCATCTTAAGTATTGTGGTGGGTTGAATAGATATGGCCCTACAATCTCACACATTTAAATATTTGGCCTACATTGATGGAACTGCTCACGAAGGATTAGGAGTTATGGTCTTGATGAATGAAGTGTCTCACTAGGGGCAAGCTATAGATTTCAAAAAGACTTATGGCATTCCCTATGTGTTCTCTCTGCTTCCTGTTTGTGGATTGGAGTGAGCTCTCAGCCACTTTTCCAGTGTCATTTCTGCTGCCATGTTCTCCCTCATGATGGTGATCTCAAATGAAATCTTCTTTCTATAAGTTGCTATTGTAATGATATTTTATCACTGCAATATAAAATTTGCTAACAAAAGTAGCTCCTACATAAGAACTCCAGGCTTTAGATTCTGCATCATTCTGAGATCAACCTGTCTTTTAATTCAGACATTCTCCAAGTATTAACCATTTGTGGTAGTAGCAGAGAAACAGAATCACATACTTTCTATTTCGAGAAGGGAAAACATAGGGCCTAATTACAAGTAAATTGAAGAAAAAACAATGTCCAAACATATAAATAAATCAGTTCATTTTGGGGATTACCTCATGACCTCTTGTGCTCTATAGGCTTTGGAAAATTCTACTTATTTGGCTCTACCGTCGATATTACACTTAGCTTGTCTCTTAAGTTCCAGAAATACTACTTCATACCTGGTTTTCCTTGGTGGTCATGTCCAAAGTCTTGGCCTTTTCTATACCTTTCATGTTGCTAAAAGTAGTACCATCTGGGAGGCACTTACACATTAACATGTGTCTCTACAAGCTTGAAATCCAAACTTGGTCTCATTTAGACCACAATGTCTCTGTAATGACTGTAGACATATTCGCTACAAGCTTTTGCCTCACAACAGATTTTGTAGCCTCAGATCACCAATATCAGTTTTTCCTGTAATACAAGTTTTTTACTTCAGTAGTGCCACTCTACTTTTAATCACCATTAATTCTTCAGTCCTGACCGGAAATCACACAATCTTACAAACAAATGGTAGAAACCTGATAGAAACTTTAAGGACCTCTCAAAACTCCATTGTTACTTTACAAGCCTGGCAGAAAGAACAGGCAATAAGAACCAATGGAGTCTTCATTTGCCTTTCACCCAAGTGAGCTGATCTTTCTTTGCCTTTAGATATTACTTGGAGCAGATTGTATAGAACATGGCCCTGGGCTGCTAAAATTAAGTATCACTTCTAATTAGGCAAGCCTTCTATCACTAAGCTCTAGCCACAGTCTCACAGCCAGAACTGTTGCCATTTCTTTCCCACTCATTCATCAGATTAGGGACTTCCAGAGATTGGTAAGCTCAGCAGAGAGTTTTGTAAAGGTAACAGTAATATGAAGTTACTTAGGGAAAAGAAGGAACATATGTATGGATTAGCCTGCCACTACAGCAATAGCCAGTTGGGTTTTGAACAAACAGCTAAAGGCTGTTGTGGGAAACAGCATCCAATGAAACTTTCCTACACAGAGATCCACTCACCTTCCTAGGTTGTTCATAGCCACTTCCATTTCAAATTCAAAGTAAACTTAATAACACTTTCTATACATTGCAAATCTTAAGGCCCCCTTGTGTTTGGCCTATACATCAGAATTCTCAACAATCAATAGAGATATTTCAGCAAGTATTCCCTTCTCTCAGAGGGACCACCTGAAGATCCCTACACTTCATGTATTTTGGGCCCAAAAGCTAGGTGTGAGGTGAAGAAGCTATCATGTAGAGCAGTGATCTTTCATATGAACCAATCTTAGGTAGAGTAGGCAGTTTGAGATTTCCAGTTCTTCCTTTGCAAGAAGATGACTAGTTCCTTATAGTCCCATTTGTCTCGTCTTTTGCCTTAAGAGTAGTCCATAAGCCTCAGCTCTAGCTCTTTCAGAAATCCCCTGTCTGAAATTAAACATCAAAATATACTCTTCTTACTCACTGTGGAGGTGGGAGCTGATCAACTGAGGATCCCCACCATGGTAGTAACACAGAAATGGACCTCAGAATGTAGGGGAGGTCACAAACATTTCTGAGTCCTTCAACTCAATTTTCAGTCAGATATGTGTTCTTTTGTAGAGGTCTTCCCAATTCGTGAAAGAATTTCCAAGAATTTCAATGAGATGGCTAGCAGACTTGTCATTTCCTGGTACAAAGAATTTAAAACCCAGAAAATATGAAAGACTAGAAAACAGAGATTTAAAGAAAGTGAAAGTAGCAACTTTCCCTTTTGGCATAAACAGCACCCGAAGGATGGGTGGGAATCCTATAAGTTGTATCTGGACTGGGTATTTTATAGGCTAACCCTGGAACCTTCTTTTTACATATTGGTCCTGTTCAGATACACATCTGTGCCTTTCTGCATTTTCTTCTCAATGTTTTGTCTTCCTGACATAAAAACTACTATCTCTGGGGTACATGCTTTCATTTGGCTTGTCTGGCTATCCTCCTTATATGCACCTTCATTCCCATCTTAAGTATTTACTGTTAAAATACCTTAATTCACTGTCACATGCCATCCATAATCCAAATTTCTCAACAGAATAAACGTAAGTTTTTAATATATGCACATTCTGCAACTATTAATAACTAAAATTAAAGATCAAGATTTTTAAAAATCCATCAAAACCCTTGTTTAGGGAAAAGAGAAGATAACTATGCTGAAATAAAGCATAAATATTAATGCAATACCTAGAGTTCATTCATTGGGTTTCCTAGTTCTTTGTCTTTCTTACTGATTTCTCTAGATATCAGATATTCATCTCACACAGTACAGCTCACCATCAGCTTATATCTGGACTTGTATGAAACATTCCACTCTGATTTTTCAGTTTTAATGTTGTATTTTCTACAAGCAGAGCAGTAAGTTTCTAAAGCATAACTGAATTAGATATGTTCCCATTTAAAAATGTAATGGCTCAGAAATTTCTCTGAGATATAATGGGTGGAATCTTTTTCCTTTTTCTGATGTACTCAAAGATCCTTTACACCTGATATCAGTCTCCACTCTGCAGTTTCTTTGCACCCTTGACTTCAAGAAGGTGCAGAGATAAACTCTTTCCATCATTTGTGGTCCTGATGCATACTTTTCCTAATGTGTCTATCTTCTTACACCAGCCTTTACATCAGCCTACCTTTTTTTTTTAACTGCTACCCGTCCAGGTTTGATTTAATAGTAATTTTTCTCGAGATGTGATATGTTCACATCAAAGAGCTGTTGCAGTAGCAATGCAGCCTCAGGCTCCTTTCTAAATATATGAGTATGTCATGGACAAATATATCTGACAACTGTAGGCTGAGAAGCTCCACTTCCCAGGTAACAGTGGTGCATGCAGATACCAATGGTTGCATAACTTGCTAAGGGTTAATGACAGAAGAGTTGCTCAATTCCAAGAAAGATCGTCTCAAAGGCTTAGGGTACATCACAAATTAGAGGGCAGAAAGAATGAACAAAAAAGGAGAAGGGCTGTGAAGTACAATGTGGGCAGGACATGGCCATTGATATCATGAACAGCAGCTATGGTTGCTTCATAATGATGGGTCCATGAGCAACCAGACATGATTAGCAGATGGACTCAGGAGGCCCAACATTGTACTGATAAACAATTTACTATTAATAGATTAGGAAAAGGGAAATCGTGGCCCCACGAGGTTTCAGTGGGTAATAACTGCAATGGTCACATATCTGGTTAAACTAAATGGACCATGAAGAAAGCCAAAGATATTGATCCTGGAGAAGGAAATGACAGGAAGGGATGAGTGAGGTGATATGTATGGGAGGGAGATAAAAGAGGGAAAAGAAAGAGAATAATCAGAATGAATTGTACACTGTAACAAAATCAATCAATAAGAAAAAATAAAACCAATAGGACCTTATTGTCTCCTACAGGAGTGGAGAGTGCAGAGCTTTGATCTCTGAGGTAGTATTGGTTTCATTCTGTCCCAGAGTTCCTGGAATTTTGATGTTAATTTTTGAAATTCATGATTTTTAGATGGATTGCTCTGATCTTAGCTTTTGTCTACATTTTATATCCCACCTGACCAAATTTGGTATTTTATAAGGACATTAATCTTCGTGAATTAGAGCCTACCCTAAGGAACTCATTTTAACTTGATTGTTCCTGTAAAGACACCCCTGTGCAATTAAGGTCACATTCTCAATTAATGGGTGGAGGTTAGGGCAACAGCATTAGCTTCGGAGGGATAGAAATCATCACAATAAATGTAATATGCTTTCCAGTAGCTCAGCTAGATTACAGTTTTAATTTCAAAGCCCCTTTGTATTATTACTGCTGTAATTGTAGATTGAAATTCTCGCTTATGTATTTATCTCCAGAAATTTGAGAGAAGCTACTACAAGACTTTTAAGTTGGGCACAATCAAAGCAAAAAAAAAAATGTATAGTAACTTTGTAATGATAGGATACTTGGTGTTCTAAATAAATTTAAATTTTAGTTTGATAAAGGTCTCACAAGGTACAGTAACACTCTTTCTATGGTGATGCTGGCCCTCCCATCACCAAATGAGCCTGGTCTTAGAATGTGTCAGGTTTATGAAAAAGTCCTTGAAGATTTCTGGGTTCCAGTTATTGTTCTGTCAAGTTTTTCCTAACCAATTTGTTCCCAATACATTCTTAGGCTGAGATTTTTCTATTCAAGTCCTTGTATGTTTTGTGAGTGAACATATTGTCTCTGCCTTTAAAATTTTTCTTACCTATGTCCAAAGAGCTAAAATCCTTCCTTATCTAATGAAGACATGTTCAGATCTTGCCTTTATTTCTTAATTCTCTATAAATTTGGTTATACTTAGTACATAATTCATTATGCAAACTCTGATAATTTTGAAAAAATGTATACTAGTAACAGTCTACTAAAATTGCTTACATTAAAGGGGTATTTCTCAGGAAAAAAAATGTACAGATAGTCTGGTTACAATTTAATTTGCATTTTATTGCTTCTATTAACAGTCCTACTCACAGGTTTTATAAAAGAGGGCTTGGAAGTTTACAATGTTAACAAATCAGTTTTTGAGACCTGATGAAGAGTTGAAGATTCACAAGAATTTTCTGGTTGTTATAAACTGATCCATTGCATAAAGTGTAAAGCGATTTATTAGAAATAAAATTTACAAGATATTCTGAAGAATTAGAAGATATTTAGGACAAATAAAAATCCAGTCAGCTGATGAGTCACAAATTTTGAACCACTTTGTCACAGAATACATAATAATCTATGAGTATTTGGTCCTTAAATATGTACACAAAGTTTTACCTGATTACACCAGTTGATCACACCATACCAGGTACACCATGCAGGACCTACATGCTCATTGTCTGGATTTTCTCCCTTGTATAAACAAATATGTTGACTGAGGACCTACATCTTCTTCTCTGTGGTTGCTCTTTATCAGATGTGAATTGTTAACATTAATAAAAGAATCGTTCTCACTTAAGATGAGGAAATAAATTCATCCACACTCCTTGTGTTATTAGAAAATCTTAAAGCTGCCCTGTATGTTATATAAAACAATAGAACCCTAGCCCTAGCCTCCCAAATGTTTTTGTCAGTGATGGAAGCTTGAGATGTACTGCTTTGTGGCACTACCCCTTCCTATACATAGTGTCTCTACCCTTTTCCCATTCTCTTCCTCTTAGCTCTAATTTCAGTATCTTTACACCTTATAATAAATTCTGCTCTCAATAATTTATGTGTCTGTTCTCAGTTCCTTGTTGTCTAATGAATACCTAGCAAGACACTTGCTAAACAATAATAATACTTCTTAGCAACAGAAAGAGCAGGCAAAAACCCAGAATCTCAGTAACACTGCAATATTGGAAAAGTAGTAGAATCATCAACAATCTTTTTTTTCTTATGATTACAGCCCAAATTTTGTTTTTCTTATCACGATAGTTATACATTTGCAAAATGCAAATGTGGATCAATAAGATTAATTCCCTACTGAGGACATTTAATAGAATTGAATTCTGTACCTCATCTCCTTCAAAATCCCACCCAGAACCCTGCTTTGGCATAACATCCAGTAACAACCTAGCAGACAGGGGTTCTAATATCCTCAAATATTTCACAAGAAATCCTAAAGGAAATTATATGAGGCAGAGGGCAGTACTAGAGTGGCAAAAAAAAAGGATTTAGCAGAGAACATTGATAAAATAATTTAATTTATTATAGATGAAACAAAACCAGGAGGGAAGAGGAAGAAAAGGAAGGGGGTTGGAATTACTGGGAATGTCAGCAGAGTTTAGAGAACAACAGGAGGATAAAAAACTCCAGTCACTGTTGTCCCTCATTTTTTATTTTACATTTATTATATTTAGCTATTATTTTTATTTGAATGTCAAGATGCATTAGTTTATTACATCACATGGATGCAGGTCTCTGAAGAGGTCAGAGTGTGTTGGATTCCCTGAAACTACTGAAGCCTTTTGCAATGCACCGTATATGGGTGCTGAGAACTAAATCTGAGTTCTCTGTAAAGAGTAATACATGTTCTTATCCACTGCGCTCTCTGTCTAGCTCCTCAGTTTTGTTCTGAATAGTCACATGCAAAACTGGCAATCCTAATACTGCAAAGGAAAATCAATTGAGACTAGGGAATAGTCCATAGCTTGGTTTACAGTGAAAATACAAATTTGATAACCTATCAACATAGGTTACATTTAAGAATACATACGATTTGAAAAAAAATAAATAAATTATTAAAAAAAAAGAATACAGGCGTGAATGTTAAGAGCTGTACCTGCCCCTGTAAGAGGTGGCTGGAAAGGAAATTTTAGAAATGGACATGAGAAACAAACTCTGCAAAGAGTAGGAAAAAGAGAGTAAAAGAAAATGTACTGTTTGTAGAAATGTATTCAAGAAAGGAGAGTAATCGCTAGCTTCTCCAGTCACGGCGACGGAGTCCAGCCTTGCATTCCAGCGGTTAGAAGAGTATTATTAAAGATTCCTAAATGTTATCAAGGAATTGGACTGAGAGCAGTAACACATTCTTATAGCTGTGACTGAAGGATTTCAAGGTTGAAAACTGCAGTTTACAGACATTTCCTAAGAACATTTCCCTTGAAAGGAAGAAAGTGATCAGGGGGAGGTACAGGAAACCCCAGCTGTCTTTTAAGGAAGGCAGGGGCATGATAGCGCCTGCAGTCTGAGAAAAAGAAGCTTCAGGAGTGTGAGACCAAAAAATTAGGATTTCGGCTAAGAGGGATCTGTACTGGTTTTATTTTCTGTCTCCAACATTTTTCAGCTCAAGAATTCTACAAGCCTAATATAACGTGAACTGCTGAAGTTTTTGACAATTCTTAAGAGATGTCTTAACGTATGGAGAAGGTCAACAATTTAGAAGGATACTTCCTGAAGTACTCATAATGTTCTACCTAGACATTGCCTCATTCTGGAAATATGGTCCATGCCTGGCCCTTCAGTGGCTGGAGAACTGGAAATAGAAGCATGTTTACCAAGAGTGGAGGATTTCAAAATGTCTGCTTTCTCACTGAGTTGTATTTTTGTTTCCTAGGATGAATTATTATCAATAGTATGGAGAATTTCTTACTTTAATTTTTTGAGAATTTTGCTAGTGTTCTCACTTTCTTTCCCTTTAGGTACTCCCATCTTCAACTTCTTTGCTGTCTCACTCCTTTTAAATCTGTGATTACTCCTTTAACTACTGTTAGTGCATATATATATATATATATATATATATATATATATATATATATATGAATGTATGTACATAAATATAAGTAAGAGCACAACTTACTGAGTTAATTAAATGAAACTTATATGTGCATACTTTCAGAACTGACCACTTGGAACTGGACAACCTGTTAAAGGCTCAACCCTGGAGAGGTCTGATTCTCTCTGTCTCCCAGTAGCCATTGATTAACTGTAGCACTCTACCTAGGGGTAAGGCTATGAGTCATTTTTCCAATCTATGTCAGCATGTCACATATGATGCTCTTACTGTGCAGGTCTTATGTAGGCTGTCTAGTAGTCACTCTAGATGTTACAACGTTTCTGCTGACACTCCTTGATTTTTACCTAGGCCATAGGTATAGGAATTGCATTGTAATTGTATTAGTTAAACAGCAGCACTCCATGCAAAATTATTTTCTGCATTTGGACCAGTTGTGGATCTCCATAATGGTCTTTGCTACCAATAGAAGCCACTCTTCAGATATACTGTTTGAAAAGTTAACTGTTTAAACTGGTGTTAAACTTTATACTGGTTTGGGAAAATAGCAGTAAATAGATTTTCCTCTAGAGTATATAACCTCACGAGACATAAACAATTGCTTGGATTTATAGTCCAAGGCATGAATTCCCCTTACTCAAAGGCACTGAAGTCCAATTAGACAGCCGTGTTGTCCTTCAAGATGAATATGTTGCTGTTGAACAAGTGGGCTTGTCTTTCTGGAAGGATAATCACTGGGGTTTATGGGTTTTACAGCTATATTATTAGTTGTTTACATAGCAACCTCAGATACTCTGAGTGCTGATACTCAGAAAGGCAGCTATGTGGTCCATTCCAGCTAGATTATTTGAAGTTCCGTGTCTAAAGTGTATGATGTCCTTACATTCACATTCTTGGGGGCAAGCAAATATACTGGCAATAGTGTATTTTGAGTGTCACTTGGAGTCCTCTACCCCTGACCAACAGCTCTAAGGGAGGTTTACCATACCTGGAACTTGGTTTTGTTAGACAGTCTATGTCTTTTCCCTGAGGGAGTATGTTCTTCTCCTATGTGCTGTAACACATTTATATTCTCTGTTTATGCATGATATATATATATATATATATATATATATATATATATATATATTTATAATATGTGTGTATACGGATATATATAGTATACATATGCATGTATATACGTTCATAAATGCATATATGAGTATGTGATGTATACATATTTATTTGTGTTATATATGAGATACATTTCTATTATCATCAGTTGAAGGAAAGTTAAATTGTTTGCATTTTATATACAATGTGAATAGAGTAGTAATGAATGAGGCCGAGCAAGTATCTCTGTAGAAGTCTTTCTAGACCTTTGGGTATATGCTAAGAAGTGATATATCTGTGTTATATGATAAATCTACATTTTGCTCTTGTAGATTTCTTTGTGTTGAATTTCATAGTGGCTGAACTATTTCCTCAACAGTGAATAAGGGTTCTTCTTTTTCCACATCCTTGCCAGCATCTTAGCTGGAGGGATTGCTCAGTGGTCAAGTGCACTGGATGATATTCCAGATGACCTGAATTAGATTCGAAGCACCTAAATTGCAGCTCCTAGTCATTTACAACTTTAGTTGCAGAGTTTCTGACAACCTCTTCTTTTCTCCATAGGTACCAGGCACACATGTGGGACTGAAACATACTCTTACACAAAACATTCATATGCACAACATTTTTAATGTAACAATAAAAATTTAAAAATGATTTTTACCTACATATTTTCCATGTTACATGTATTTTAAGAAAGCCTCTTAAATGATGTCTCCTTGTGGCTTTTCCGAACATCTTACTTTTATTTATTTCTTCTTCCTCTCTATTCCTTTGTGGTATCTTCAATTACCCATCCCCAATTAATATTTCTTCCATTTTCCCACTTACAAAACCTGCATCCTACTTTCTTCTCTTTCAAGGCCCTTTTCCTGCCCTCCCAACAACATAATCTGTTTTTATTTTCCTGCCCTGTGCAGTTACCTCATGTAATGTTATCAAACTTAAAGATTCAGAGTTAGAAATCCACAAAGAAGAGAGTATGTGAGACATTAGTCTTTCAGGGTCTTGATTGTCTCAATCAGCATATGTTCAACTTCCATCCATTTTCCTGAAGTATTTCTTATTTTATTTTTCCTTACAGCTGAATAGATTTTTCTTGTGCACAGCCATTCATCAGTTGAAGGAAACCTAGATTGTTTCCATTTCATAGCTCTTGTGAATAAAGAAGCAAGGGATGAGCCAGCCTGTTTGAGCTTGCATCTGTGTAGGAGACCGTCTAGCCCTTTGAGCATATGCTAAGAAGCGATATAGCTGGCTTATATGATAGCACTGTTTTTATCTTTTTGAGAATTCACCATATTGATTTTCATAGTAGCTTTCTCAGTTTTCAATCCATTGTCCTACAGCTTCAGCAGCATTTGGTTCCAGATTTTTCTTAATCTCAGCCACCCTGATTGGGGCAAAATTAAATCTCAAAATAGTTTTATTGCTATTCTTCAGACTGCTAAGGATATTGGACACTTTTAAAAATATTTCTTAGCCATTATTTATTTCTTTGAGTAATATCTATTCAGATCCACAATAAATGTTTTGATTAGGTAATTTGTTTTCACAATTCTTTGAGTTCTTCATATGTTCCTATTTTTTTCTTCTGTATACCTTTGAACAATGTTCTAAAGTTAGAAAAGACAGAAGTCTACTAAATTAAGTTGAAACTGTGTGTAGTCCCCGCAATCATGCTCCTTGTGTTCCTGAGCCAGAAACTGGCTTAACCAAGGCCTTTTTGGGTTTCAGAGTGTATTCCAGGCATCAAGGCTAGCCTGGAAAACTGGAATGTGTGCCTATATTGAAGAAGAAAAAGAGAAGAAGAGCAAGAGGAAAAGGAGAAGAAGGAGGAGTTTGTGAATGCAGTTCAGTTGAATACCCCTGGTATGCACAAGGTCCTAGGTTCAATTCTTTTTTTTTTTAATCAATTTATCAGGAAATAGTTTATTCGTTCAAATGTAAGAAAAAATAATCAAGCCTTAATAGTTGAAAGAGAAGTTCACTGAAGCTTAAATCACTAAATATATGAGGAAACATTTTAAAGTAACAGCAAATAAGGAATTTTACATTTCAATACAATCATGGATATAAAGATATTTTTCAAATAGGTTCTACTAAAAACTATTTTATTTATTTATTTATCTATTTATTTATTTATTGGATGATTTATTTACATTTCCTATGTTGTCCCCTTACCCCATCCCCCACCACCCCCTCGGAACCCCCAATCCCCTCGCCCCTCCTCCTACTTCTCTGTGGATGTAACCTCTATCTACCCCCCCAACTCCCACCTCCCCACCCTCAAAATTCCCACCCCCTGGGGCAACCAGCCTTCATGAGGTCAAGGTTCTCTTCTTCCACCTATGCCCAGCAGTTCTTAGCAGTGAAAGAAAATGGGAGAAAGGAATACTTTAAACATATGAGAGTTACGTCAATAATTGTTCTTTCTTCATTACTGTGATGGAGACCTTCACATTTGAACTTAACCAATTATACATATTTGATGGATTCTCAAAAGCCCTCCTACTCTTTCCCCCAGGGTTTCAGATCACTCCTTTTAGCAATACTTCTATATAGCTCTATATGCTGCAAGCATGGATTATAGGCTTGAGTCTAATTAAAACATATTACAGCTGACCTCCAAGTGCAAAGGCAGTGATCCTGGCAGGTTATATATGGCAAAGGGAAGCAATAAAGGTGCTTTCTAATGGTGAAAAGGCGAAAAGTTTCTACTTAGGTAAAGAAAATTGAATGCTAGGGTTACTGCGATTTTCTATAAGAGTCAACCTTTCTCTGTGCAGAGGAGAAATGTGCTAGTTTTACTGTGTAATGCCTGAAACCTGCTGAGGATATCACTACAGACCACTGTAATCTGAGTTAAAGTAGAAGAAGCACTACATTTGTGGGTGGTAAGTAGATACAGAAAGTATGTTTCAATTGATGGAAATATGCTGTACCAGAAAGTGCTGAGTCAGTGAAAGATGTCTCAAAACAGGAGAGAGCAGATCATAATTGTGAGCAGGGTATGTTGACAGAGACCATGTTTGCACTGTATAAATTTGAGAGATTGTTGTTATTGCTCTTCTTTGCCTTATTAATAGACATTTTGAACAATACGGCTACACAGAGAAAAGAGGTACAGGCACATGAAGGGTGTCTTACAGTCTACCAGAGCATTTGGATTGTGTCTTCCAAAGCTGGAGGAAATTAACTATATTCATATAAAAGGACATTGAGATTGATCTATGGCATTTAAAAATTAAATAGCATTTTTATTTTTCTTTGATAGATATGTGACTTTGTTTCTCTTTCTATCTATGCAGATTTACATTTATCACCTCTTTCTTGTTTGTATAGGCTACAGTACTCAAATATCAAGTACTGATGACCTCATTCAGGTGAGGATGGATGGAGCATTCAGGCTCTGTGGACAGAGCCCTCTGTAACATTTTCTATTATTTGGGAGCTAATTTCACAATTAAAAACAACAGCAGCCATGGGAGAGAGAAGGAATGTAGTGACTCCAACTGGTCTGCTTCAGATGGCTGTGGGGTGTGGGGTGGGCAGTTCAGACCATGGCGATCTGAGAACAGTCACCAATTTGTCAAAGTCAATTGACAACCTGTATTAGATTTCAATAGAATTCACAAGCTTTCTGAATTCTGTAAATGAAATGCCTATATAATTTTACATTTTTTAATAGTAAAAGAAGCCACATTTTACCTTCACCTTTGTCTGTAAAATTCATAGTCATTGTCCAATATGTCACGAAGTCTTGTGTTTATAGTTTGAAGAAAACAGAGTTTAATTTACCTGTTTTATAGACATCTTATGTAATATAATATAACCAGTGTCTCAGTTTATCATAATATGCATTTCATGAATTATTGGAATGAAAAGAAAAAATTAAGATATTTTAAGGTTAGAATTCTATTACAAAGCTACAGAAATGCATAGTAGAATAAGAGGTAATGGGGCACAGCCAATTGCTTGATCCTAAGACTCATTTCTTATGTCCATTAACCTAAACTAAGAAATGTTTTCAACAATTATTCAACAAAGTTGAATAAAATTCTTAGAGCAAAATGGATAAGATCCTTTTCCAGATTCATAAATTTAAACCTCTGGGTCTCCTAATTAGCTATAGCAAGACTTACAAGATCCAAAATTTTTTTATGTGGAAGAAAATCACATAACTGTTGCTGAATTATCTGTGACTAGGGAGCTGGGATGATGGAACCTACTAGAGGAAAGCTGTTGGTGAGGTGGGAACATGGAGTTGTAAAGAGGACCAGGCTAACCTGAGCAGTATAAGAGGATAGGTGCAGCAAATCGTAGGTGTGCACAGAGGGTGGGAATAAGAATCACAGAGACAGGGGTGGGAAAGAAGGAGACCAGAGAATGCATGTTCTCCACACAGGGGCTGCACCAGCAAGAATCAGAATTTCATTTTCCTTATACTACAGACTTACTACTTGAAGTTTTATAATCAATTAACAAATTGGTGCTTGTTTCCGACTTTACAGTTAAGAAAATGTACGCAGTTTGTGTTTAAGTCATGGGACAAAATATATAGAGCTAATAAGCTTAGAGTTCAGTCCTAAATCTGAGCATTTCCTTGATAATTCTGTAGAACCACCTTCCTACAAGCATGAAGGTGAAGAATTAACGTAAGCCTGTAAAGAATGCAAACAGATAGCTGTAGAGAGATAGCAGGAAAGTTAATAAATTTGAGATTAAGAGCAAGAGGACTGGAAACAAGATTTATGCAAAGATTTATTTGAACAATTTCTTTCCATAGTTTTCTATACAATAAATAACACATATTACTTTAATTGACACATAATACTTATCATATTACTGGGATTACAGTGGAATATCAGAATTGATGAGAGCAGTATATACCAATCAGTCATCGTTGGTCTGTCTATCAGTTCAGCTATATCATTTTGTGTACATGCATGTGTGTGTGTGTCTATGTGTATATGTATGCATCAGTGTATGCATACATATGATTATGCATGTGTGAATGCATACATCCAAATGTTTATATATGTGCATGTGTGTTTAACAATCAAAATTCTCAATTTGTTAGCTAAAAATAACAGTTATTAATCATACTCTCCTGCTTTTGTATAGAATTATCAGCAATGATTTCTGCTATCCAGCCACAACTTTGTATCCAGTAATTTTTCTATCTCGATCCTTCTCACTCCTTCACTCTGTGTGCTGTGGGGGTCAATAGTCTAGTCTTTCTTCTTTGGGACTTGCTACAGTCCTGTATGTATAAAATTCCAGACGTATGTGGTACTAGTTTTCAGTTCATAACTAATTTTGCATGCTCTCCTCTGGTTCCATTCATATTTGTACAAATGAAAGAGCTTGATTTTAATGACATAGTAGTCTACTATGCATTCATATCATCGTTTCCTTATCCATTGATCCATCAATAGGTTAGGAGAGATCGATGCCATTACTATAATAAATCTGGTGTACAGATGTCTCTTTGTTGTACTGAATTCATTTTTCTATATATATACTCAGAAGTGTGGTTACTGGATTATATGGCAATGCTTTTTGAGAAATACTCCCCTTTTATTCATAATGGTCAGTTTATCTAATATGTACTTCAGTCATCAGAGAATTGTTCTTTTTTCAACACTTTTTAAATCTGGAATTTCTTACTTTTTAAATTTATTTATTTTATGTTTGAGATTATAATATAGCATGTCTCCCTTCCCTTTCCTCCAAATTCTTCCCTATGCCTCTCTTTGCTCTCTTTCAAATTCATGGCCTCTTTTTTTACTAATTGTTACACATACACACACACACACACACACACACACACACACACACACACACACACACCTCAGTCTGTATGTTTGTATGTTTATATGGCTGGTCATTTGGTACTGGATAATTCATTGTAATGCTTTTCCCTAAAGAAGACTCTTCCTCATTCTGAGCATTCTTAGATATCTGTAGCTCTCTGTGTAGGACTGAGGATGTTCAAGTTTTCCCTATCCACCTTAATATGTCTTTTGTTGTTGTCTTTGTTCAGCTCATGTTTAGGTAGTCATTGTTGGTGAGACTTTAAGCAAAAACTTCCAATGACACTAGGAGCTAGAATCGTAGAGAAAACTCCATTATTCTTTGGTACGTAAATATTTTCTGCCCCTTCTTCCTCAATGTTCCCTGAGTCTTTTAGGTTGATTTTAACTGCATCTATTCATAGATGAATTCATGGGAATGTTTTCTTATTTTTAAATTGAAAATAAAATCAGTCTTGGTTTAACACAGAGGCACATATGAGTACACACACACACACACACACACAGAGAAAGAGAGAGAGAGAGAGAGAGAGAGAGAGAGAGAGAGAGAGAGAGAGAGACTCCACATACACAAAACCCCCAACTCAAAAGAAAATCTTGTTGAATGATAATGCTTATTATTTTAGCTCTGTTATTATGTGCATTTATAGTAGTCTCCCACCCTGATCTGGCTTTTGACTCTTCTTAGCAAAGGCTTAATCATTAGCATTATCTATCATGTAAAGTTACAAATGCAATTATATGAAGTATACTGTACTGAGCATAAACAGTGTTTCAGTCTTTCAGAATACTTAAAAGTATAAGTAGAGTTTTATATTTTTACAGCAAGTGCCATAGATGGAACATAAGACAATTGAAGTTTTCCCTTGGATAATTAAATGATTTTATTCAGTTGTCTCATTTAAATGTCTAATGGTTTCAGAAAGAATCTCTGTGCATAGCCCTCTAATCATGTAATGAATAAGTCAGTTGTGAATAAATGTTATTTTAAAAGAAAGCACTTTGTTATCCTCTTCAAATATGTCTAAGGCAATGTATTCTTCCTTTTATTAATCAACCCCTAGATTATAAAATAATTATTCTTTTTCAAAACCATGTTCTCATTTTAGCATAAAAATTGAAGAACATATTTAGTTCAAATGGAAGAAAGCCGCTGCTACCTTAAAATGATATAGGCATAAGGTAACACAGAAAAGGAGATCATTCCATTTAATTTTCTGCATCTATCAACATTATGTGATGAATCTGACAATATTTGCCCCTAAACTTGATTATCATAAAAATAAGAATATGCTGTTATGCAAAATAGAACAGAGAGCAGAAGAAAATGAAGGAAAATTATGTATTGATTTCATATTACAAAAATAACTGGTGATATTTGAAACTGAAACTTTAATGAGAATTTTACCTTCAGAGTGTCAGTCCAAAAGAGAGTAAAAAATAAAATAAACTATAGAAAACTCTAAAAACTACTATATAAATAGTACTGATTAAAAAATACCCTCTAGCTTGGCTTGGTGGAACATGCTTTAATCACAAGAAGAGAGAACACTCAGGAGGCCAAGGCATGTAGATATCTGTGAATTTTAGTCCAGTCTGATCAATATAGAGAGCCTCAGGCCAGGCAAGGCTACATGGGAAGACCCTGTCAGGAGCAAAACAAAACAAACAAGCAAACTAAAACTAAGCCACCAAATCTATGTATTTTCAAGTTGGGAAATAATCAAAGATTTGCACTAACAGGACTGAGATATGGCTCATTGGCTAAGAGTACTTGATAGTCTTTCAGAGGACTCAGATTTCTGTCTGAGTAGCTATCATTGGCAACAATCACACCAATTGTTGATAAGAATGGAATCAAAACAGCATTATAGAGCAAAAGTATGAAAGTTGTTCACAAAATTGAAATTAGAGCCATCATGTCTAGCATTTCTATTAATGAATGCATACAGTCAGAGGAATCACATTAAATATGTAGCAGATACATTGATTCTTCCACATTAGTTGAAGTACTGTGCCAGCTAGGTATATGTCAAACTGACATAACTAGAGTAATTTCAGAGGATGAAACTCTGGCATTGAGAAAAGATTCCCACCAGATTGGCCCATAGCTATATTTTGGATTGGCCCATAGATATACTTTGCTACATTTTCTTTCTTCTTTCATTTTTTATTGGATATTTTATTTACATTTCAGATGTTATCCCCTTACCCCATTTCCCCACACCCTCTGCCCAGGAACCCCCTATTCCATCCTCCCACCCCTGTTTCTCTGATGATGTGATCCTACCTACCCTCCACTCTCACCTCCCCACCCTCAAATTCCCCCACACACAGCATCCAGCTTTCATGGGACCAAGGATCTCCTCTCCTACCTATGCCTGAAGGGCCATCCTCCCTTACATATACAGGTGGAGCCATTGGTCCCTCCATAAGTACTCCCAGGCTGGTGGTTTAGACCCTGGGACCTTTGGTTGGTTGGTATTGTTGCTCTCCTTATGGGGCCACAAACCCTTTCAACTCCTTCAGTCTTCACTCTAACTCCTCCATTGGGAACCCCTGGATCAGTTCAATGGTTAGCTGTGAGTATCTGCCTCTGAATATGTCAAGCTCTGGTAGACCTCTAAAGACACAGCAATATCAGGCTCCTGTCCGCATGTACTTCCTGACATCCACATCAGCATCTACCTTTGGTGACTGCACACGGGATCGATACCCAGGTGGAATGGTCTCCAGATGACCCCTCCTTCAGTTTCTGTCCCACACTTTGTCTCCATATTTGCTCCCTTGAATATTTTGTTACTCCTTCTAAGAATGACCAAAGCACTCCCACTTGGTCTTCCTTCTTCATGAGCTTCATGAGGTCTGTGAGTTGGGTATTTCAAGCTTCTGGGCAAATATCCAAATATCAATGAGTGAATACCATGTGTGTTCTTTTGTGATTGGGTTACCTCACTCAGGATGACATTTTCTAGTTCCATCCATTTACCTAAGAATTTCTCAAATTCATTGTTTTTAAAAGCTGAGTAATACTCCATTTTGTAAATATACCATATTTTTTGTATTCATTCCTCTGTTGAAGGATATCTGGGTTCTTTCCAACTTCTGGCTACTATAAATAATGCTGCTATGAACATAGTGGAGCATATGTCCTTGTTATATGTTAGAGAATCATCTAGGTAAATGCCGCGGAGTGATATAGCTGGGTCCTCAGGTAATGCTATGTCCAATTTTCTGAGGAACCACCAGAATGATTTCCAAAGTGGTTGTACCATCTTGCAATCCCACAAACAATGGAGGAGTATTCCTCTTTCTCCACATCCTCTCTAGCATCTGCTGTCACCTGAGTTTTTGATCTTAGCCATTTTGAGTGGTTTGAGGTGGAATCTCAAGGTTGTTTTGATTTGCATTTCCCTGATGACTAAGGATGCTGAAGATTTATTTAGGTGCTTCTTGGCCATTCGAGTTTCCTCAGTTGAGAATTCTTTGTTTAGCTCTATAACCCATTTTTTACAGGGTTATTTGGTTGTCTGGAGTCTAATTTCTTGAGTTCTTTGTATATATTGGATATTAGCCCTCTCTCAGATGTGGGATTGGTAAAGATCTTTCCCCATCTGCTGGTTGTCATTTTGTACTATTGACAATGTACTTTGCCTTACAGAAACTTTGCAATTTTATGGTGTCCCATTTGTCAATTCTTGATCTTAGAGCATAAGCCATTGGTGTTCTGTTCAGTAACTTTTCCCTGTTCCCAAGTATTTTACGCTTTTCCCCATGTTCTCTTCTATTAGTTTCAGTGTGTCTAGTTTTATGTGGAGGTCCTTTATCCACTTGGACTTCAGCTTTATACAAGCAGATAAGAATGGATCGATTTGCATTCTTCTACTTGTTGTTCTCAAGTTAAACCAGCACCATTTGTTGAAAATGCTGTCCTTTTTCCACTGGCCAGTTTTAGCTCCTTTGTCAAAGATTAAGTGACCATAAGTGTGTGGGTTCATTTCTGGGTCTTCAATTTTATTCCATTGATCTTCCTGCCTGTCTCTGTACCAGTACATTCATTTTTAAAAATCACTATTGCTCTGTCACACAGCTTGCCATTAGGGATGGTGATTCCTCCAGAAGTTCTTTTTTTGTTGAGAATAGTTTTTGCTATCCTGTTTTTTTATTATTATTATTCCAAATGAATTTGAGAATTTCTCTTTCTAACTCTGTGAAGAATTGAGTTAGGATTTTAATGGGGATTCCATTGAATCTATAGATTGCTTTTGGGAAGATGGCCATTTTTACTATATTAATCCTGCTAGTTCATGAGCAGGGGAGATCTTTCCATCTTCTGAGAAAGTTCTTGTCATACAGATTTTTCACTTGCTTGGTTAGATTCACACCAAAGTATTTTATATTATTTGTGACTATTGTGAAGGGTGTCATTTCCCAAATTTCTTTTTCAGCCTGTTTATCTTTCATGTAGAGGAAGGCTACTCATTTGTTTTAGTTGATTTTATAATCAGCCACTTTGCTGAAGTTTTTAAAATCAGGTTTAGGAGTTCTCTGCTGGAAATTTTGGGGTCACTTAAGTATACTCTCATATCATCTCCAAATAGTGATATTTTGACTTCTTACTTTCCTATTTGTATTCCTTTGACTTCTTTTTGTTGCTCTAGCTATGTACTATGTTCAATAGGTAGGGAGGGAGTGGGCAGCCTTGTCTAGTCCCAGATCTTAGTTGGTTTGCTTCAAGTTTCTCTCCATTTAGTTTGATGTTGGCTACTGGTTTGCTGTATATTGCTTTTACTATGTTTAGGTATGGGCCTTGAATTCCTGATCTTTCCAAGACTTTTATCATGAAGGGATGTTGAATTTTGTCAAATGCTTTCTCAGCATCTAGTGAGATGATCATGTGTTTTTTTTTTCCTTTGAGTTTGTTTATATAGTGGATTACATTGAGGGATTTCCAAATATTGAACCATCCCTGCATTCCTAGGATAAAACCTACTTGATCATGATGGATGATTGTTTTGATGTGTTCTTGGATTCGGTTTGCTAGAATTTTATTGAGTATTTTTGCATTGATGTTCATAAGGGAGATTGGTCTGAAGTTCTCTTTCTTTGTTAGATCTTTGTGAGGTTTAGGTATGAGCATGACTGTTGCTTCATAGAACGAATTGGGTAGAGTTCCTTCTGTTTCTATTTTGTGGAATAGTTTGAAGAGAATTGGTATTAGGTCTTCTTTGAAGGTCTCATAGAATTCTGCACTAAAACCATCTGTTCCTGTGTTTTTTTGTTTTTTGTTTCTTTTTTGTTTTGGTGGGGAGTGTTTTAATGACTACTGCCATTTCTTTAGGGGTTATTTGATCCTGATTGTTTAGATGGTTTATTTGCTTCTGATTTAACTTTGGTACCTAGTGTCTGTCTAGAAAATTGTCCATTTCATCCAGATTTTCCAATTTTGTTCAATATAGGCCTTTGTATTAGATTCTAATGATTTTTTACATTTCCTCAGTTTTTGTTGTTATGTCTCCCTTTTCAGGTCTGATTTTATTAATTTGGATACTGTCTTTGTGCCCTTTGGTTAATCTTGCTAAGAGTTTTTCTATCTTGTTGATTTTCTCAAAGAACCAGCTCCTGGTTTTGTTGATATTTTATATATAAAATATATTTTATATTTTATATTTTCTGTTTTTACTTGGTTGATTTCAGCCCTGAGTTTGATTATTTCCTGAGGTCTACTCCTCCTGGGTGTATTTGCTTCTTTTTTGTTCTAGAGCTTTCAGGTATGCTGTCAAGCTGTTAATGTATGCTCTTTCCAGTTTCTTTCTGTAGGCACTTAGAGCTAGGAGTTTTCCCTCTTAGCACTGCTTTCATGGAGTCCCACAAGTTTTAGTATGATATGTCCTCATTTTCATTAAATTCTAAAAAGTCTTTAATTTCTTACTTTATTTCTTCCTTGACCAAGTCACCATTAAGTAGAGTGTTGTTGAGTTTCCACATGCATATGTATTTTCCATTCGTATGTTCATTATTAAAAACCAGTCTTAGTCAGTGGTGATCTGATATCAGACTGGATACACAAACAGGACAGAATTTTGCTGCATACAGGAAACACACGTCAGTTACAAAGACAGATACTACCTCAGAGTAAAAGAATAGAAAACGATTTTCCAAGCAAATGGTCACAAGAAACAAGCTGGAGTAGCCATTCTAATATCAAATAAAATCGACTCTCAACCAAAAGTAATCAAAAAAGATAAAGAAGGACAGGACACTTCATACTCATCAAAGGAAAAATCTACCAAAATCAACTCTCAATTCTGAACATCTATGCTCCAAATGCAAGGACACCCACATACATAAAAGAACCTTTAATAAAGCTCAAAACACACATTTTACATCACACAATAATAGTAGGGGATTTCAACACCCCACTCTCAGCAATGGACAGATCATGGAAACATAAATTAAACAGAGACACATTGAAATTAACAGAAGTTATGAACCAAATGGATTTAACAGATACCTATAGAATATTTCATCCTAAAACAAAAGAATATATCTTTTTCTCAGCACCTCATGGTACCTTCTCCAAAATAGACCATAAAATTGGTCACAAAACAGGCCTCAACAGTTACAAAAAGATTGAAATAATCCCTTGCATCCTATCAGATCACCACAGACTAAGGCTTGTCTTTGCTGCATTTGATGATTGATGTAGAACTGTCCAGCTCACTCAAAGTGGTGCCACCGCTAGGTTGGTGGTTCTGCATGCTGTAAGAAAACGAACTGAGCAGAGCCTTAAAGCAAGCCAACAAGCAGCACTCCTCCATGGCCTCTGCATCATCTCTTGTTTCCAGGTTCCTGTTCCATTGAGTTCCTGCCTGACTCTCCTCAGTGATGAACTATGCTGAAGAACTGTAATAAGAAATAAAGTCTTTCTTCCATAATTTGCTCCCTAAATTACATAGTGTGATAAAATACTATAGTCTTGGTGCTTTATCACAGTGATAGAAAGTTTAACTACAAAGGAATGTTTCTAATTGCATAAAAAAGGGAACCAATGTAAGTGTCTATCTATCTATTGCTGAGAATAAGGAACATGGTCTACATAACGCAGGAATGCTATGGAACCCTGAACAGTACAACTCTGCTCTTTAACCATTATATAAAACAAAACAGGCACAGAAAGGAAATTTTATACAAACCTCATTTATTGGAGGAATAAAAACATATTCATCTCACAGAAGTAGAGAACTGAATGGCAGTATTAGTGGATGGGGAATAAATATGGATGGAGGTATAACGAAAGGGTGATCAGTAAGTGCTATGTTCAGTCTAAACAGGACCTTCATATTCTGCAGGATGTTGCCTGAAGTAATTATTTGTAGTAAGCATTCACTGTATAATTCAGAAATCAAGGTGAGGATCTTGAGTGTTTTGCCATACAGAAGTGAGAAATACTTGAGGTGATAGATGCAATTATCATGCTTAAATTAGAACAGTGTATTTTAAAGCATCACAAGACACCCCACAAACATATGCTTCTTATGTTCTGTGTAAGTGACAAATAAATTTAACTGAAGATAGTAATTAAAATTTAAAATATATCTCATAAGTTCTAATAATAAACCCCCCTATACGGAAGATTTGGTGAGGATAGGTTGGACCCATGTGAGGGAGTAAGGGAAAGCTGGTGCTAGATGCTTTGCTTTAATTGCAGAATAAAACAAGTGCTGAGAATTCAAACTGTCACTTCCTAGGAAGCACTCATAGCTATTAGGTTTAACAGTGTTATATCACACTGGATTTGCTGTATGTGTTAGCTGCTCAGTAACTGCTCAGTGGATACATTGGAGAGGCTGTTCAGGGTACTGGATTCTAATAAGAAAGAAACCGAGGACAAGAGAGGGGAGAACTCCAGAGCAGCAAGGGCAATGTGTTAGCTGATAGAAAACATTCAGAACTGGCCCTCAAGTGGTGCCTGATAGGTAAGCTGTCTTTGTTATTTACCTCTAGACAGGTTTCTAATTTTATTTAGCAATACTATGTGGGAGCAGCAAAGGTGTTTTGTTGTAAGAAACCATTTAATGTGAAGAACTACCCAAAGGATTAATGTTAATGATACCTTATCAGCCAGAATTGGCTTCATAGTATGTGCAGAAGGTGCCACTGTAGGTTTCATCAGTGTTTTCTATTCAGTTTTACCCAGTCAGCAAAATTCTCATGAGTGTGTATTAGGCTTTGTGAGTCATAGAAACTTAAAATAATGTTCTCTTCTCCACATACTCACATTAGAGGTAAAAGCAATTGTGTAGTTAAACTAGCTATAAAAATTGGTTTTGAAAAATAAAGCCTGGAAGGGAGGTACCATATGCTATAAAGATTAGATCCAGCATTTAGACAGATGAGCAAATATTCCCCAGGGAACAGGACAATTGAAATAAAGCCTTCACTACAAGGCCTAGTTTCCTTGAGGAAATAATGGGAACACAGAATATGATGCTCTCCTGGGACTAAACCTGTGGTCAAACTTCTGGTTCTCCATCATGCATCTCCAAAGTGAATAGATTACAAACATGTATCACCATGCCCAAGTAATTAATTGGCCGTGATATCATAAAATTATTATGATTGAAATTAAGCCCCACTTAATTACCCATGTTTTCTGGCTGCAATTCATTACATGTATTCTATTAAAATATAGATTCAGAATATCATAAAAATAATAGTGTTTTTAAAAATGTCTATTTTGAATCATGTGAATAGAAAATTATTAGGGTATGAGTTGTGTATCCCTTACATAAAATAGTTGGGGCTGGGAGATTTTTGGTTTGGGAATTTTCTGAGGTTTGGAATGTTTCCATATTTGTAATTATGTATTTTGTGTACAAGACCTATATCTAAACACAGAATCCAATTGTATTTCATATATATGTTAATCATAAACACGATTAGGTAGTCCCATATCATATTTTTATTACCTTTTTGAATGAACAATCTGATGATACGGGATATCTCACTTGTAGCATCATGTGCTTTGGGAATTTGTATCATTTTAGAGTTTGTAAACTTGCATTGCAAATGATCAAATTATTTAAATTATACATTTATTAATACTGTCCACTAGTATAAAACGGCACATTCTAAGTGATATACTGAGTAAATGAAAGGCATTTAAAAATTCCTGTATAGAGTCTAAATGGAGAATGTTTGCAAATCTCCCTAAAATTGCCATCCTCAAAAAAGACTTTTATTCCTAAAGATTAGCTTCTTTGTTGATGCTGACATGACACATCTAGGCTGAGAAGTACAGTTTCAAAGTGTCCTACTGTCTTATTACTTTTCATTGTTTAATCATAGTAGAATGGTGGATAAGATGTACATGCAAGATAGGAGCACAGGATATTTACTCTTAGAAACTCCTGAAGTGACAAAGATCCAGTATGCACAATGAATGTCACTAAAAACGTGGGAGCAGATGGTATCAGAGGGAGAGAGTCCTGGAAGCACCAGCCATGAGCGTCAGGTATCAACAATCTCTTTGCTCTGACATGAAAGTTGCATCCAAGAGTGGCAGGTATCAGAGATCATGCTCCAGCAGCAGCTCTTAGATCTCATAAACCAAATTATATATTTAATATTTTTGGAAGCCTTTCTTCTTTTCAACTATGTTTCAAAATTGTGAATAGTAAATACTTCATTAGTTAGAGACAAGTATTGCTATATGAACCCAAAAGGGATATGTTCAAACTTAATTAACTTACCTATACATTTGTTTCTAAAAATATGTAAATAATTGTTTACATATGAATCATCTAAGACATGGAATTATAGATATACTTATGAATATTTACACATTCACTAAGTCATTTGACTTTAAAGCTCTATAATTTCTATGATTTTTAATTTTAGAAAGCATAAATGCACTTGTAAAGTTGTGTTTTATATTTAAATTTTTCAATTTTGACAGTATCACACACATACAATCTGCTGTGGTCATATTCACTCCATTTCTCTCAGCCATGCCTCCCTTCTTGCCACCAACCCACTCTTTGTGTCTTATCACTTCCTAACCTCATGGTTTTGATTTTCTCTTTCCCATACTCCTTGGAGGTAGCCGTAGTGTATTTGATTGAAGTGATTATGTCATTGTCAGGTGACCAAACTCCAACATATTTCTTCCTATCTGTTAGCTCCTAGAGTCTTTCCACCATCTCTTCTGCAATGTTTCTTGGGCATCAGGAATAGTGATCTAGATGTTCCATTTAGTACTTAGCACTGCACAGTCATTAACTCTTGTCATAGTGATCAGTCATGGGTCCATGCTTTGTCCATCACCCATTGTCAGAGTTGCTTCTTTAAGCACAAACTTTTAGATGAAGGAATACATTTTGTACACCACCAGGAACTGGATTTCTAGTGGGCCCTGTGATCTTCCTAGACATAGACTTTTGACCAGTTGTAAACTGCCCAGCATGGTTTCCCTACAAATCCAGTATGGTGTAATACCACTATTATACCAATGGCCATGTCTTGACAAATAGGTCAGTACTCAGTACTGTAACATGTAGGATCTACAATCAGGTGAGATCACTGACAAAGTTTCTTCCCAGTAAACCTTAATTCTTCCCAATAAGCCTTTAATTCTATAAATGCTAACACCAGGTATAAAGATTCCTGGAAATTCCATCTTTATTATTCTGTATCTTGTATCTGAAATGTGAGATATCTTTGGCACCTGAAACCAATGTGATTGCCTATAATAGTTTTGGAGACTTTATAGTGCAAAATATTTATTAAATGTATGTCCCTCTTGCTTTAAGTGAATGAGACTCAAGCTATGATATTTATTTACTAGGCTTTGAAAAATTACTAGAAGATTACTCTTAATCCAAAACTCTAATGTTAGACTGGCTGCTACCCCAAATGTGCTCCCTAAATAATTGCTGTGTGTAATTCTCTGGGTTATTTCTGTTCCAGCAGTCTGGTGTCCTAGGGAGGCATTTCACTATGGCTCGTGGTGTTTTTCCGTCACGACTAAGGGAAACTTCCTGTTCTTTGGGTCTTCTCCTACTCTGTCTCTGTTTCTGTCTCTGTTTCTGTCTCTGTTTCTGTCTTTCTCTCTTTCATTCCCTCCCCCTCTCTCTGTGTTCTCTTTAATTCTCTTGGTAGTCTCTACCTCAGACCCCTAACCCAGTAACTCTAACTCAAACTCTCTCTATTCCTCCCCCTAGTAATGGTCTAGCCAGTTTTATTTAATAAATAGTTTTACATTGGGGAGGGGTCAAGGTTTACACAGTAAAGGCTAGTATATATGAGGGTCCACTTGTCTGGGAGCAACTGTCTTTGGGTACAAAATTTTCCATTTGAACACAAGCAGCACCAGATCCCTACACTATACGCCCACTTTCACTAAAAAATGTATGGAAGTACCTTTTGGTACTTTTGGGAAGTACCTGTCACTTAGCATTTTGGATTTCATTTTGAAAGCCCACGACATCTGGGAGCAGTGGTGACTAATTTCTCAGAGTACTTCAATTCAGGCTACTTGAACAAACAAACAGAATTAGCTTGTACGTTTGTGAGATTTTGTATGGTTTATTCATCCATTCATAGTTTGACAGGGACAAACTTCCCATCATCTCTACATTCCCTTTATCTTACATCCCCATCACTTTAAACCTTTCATCCACAAGTATTCCTTTGTCTACTTTCATATCATATGAGTTCTAATGTCTCTCTCTCTCCTTCTTCTTCCACCCACCACAGCTAATGCCTCTTTGCTTGTTACCTGCCCTCTGCTGACATCTCACTTTAGCATAAGAAAAATACCTACAAGTTTTAATTTAACATGAATATATAACTTAAAATATATGGTGCTTACTTGCTTCCCTTACTTAGTATTTTTATATTTTGTTGTTCATTTTTTGTTTGTTTGCTTGCTTTTAGTTCCATTTATTTTACTCCAAAATTTATTTCATCATCTTTCTTTATAGTTAAGTGGCAAAACATGGTTTATGTAAGGCAAGACTTCCATTGCTCTGTTTCATAACCATTGTGAATATAAAATCATTGAACAAGCATGTGTGAGTATCTCTATTTAGGGTACCGTGATGCTTTGGGTATATGCCCAGGAGTATTGTATCTCTCATATGCAGATCTATATCAGTTTTTTGGAAATTCTCTACCACGTTTTCTATAGTGTCTTTATCAGTTTACAAATGGTGTGATAGAGATTCTTTCTCCATATTATTACCAGCACTTGTTGTCATTGGTTTTCTGGATAAAGGCTATTCTGAACTATAAAATTCAAATACATAGCTCATTTCATTCGGTTATTTATTTGTTTTTCATTCTCTCTCTCTCTCCATATATATATGTGTTTGTGTGTGTATATATATATATATATATAAATATATATATATATATATATACTTTTACATGCATGTGAGAATATACAGTTTTATATACATATTTCTTTTCTTTCTTTCTTTCTTTCTTTCTTAATTTATTTATTTATTTATTTATTTATTTATTTTTATTGGATATTTTACTTATCTATATTTCAAATTTTAGCCCCTTTCCTGGTATTACCTCCAGAAACACCACAACTAACCTCCCCTCCCCCTGCTTCTATGACAGTGCTTCTCAACCCACCCACCCCCTCCCTAGCATTTTCATACACTGGAGCATTGAGATTTCAAAGGAACAAGTGTCTTTCTGCCCACTGATGCCCAACAAGCCCATCCTCTGCTACATATGCAATTGGAGCCATGGGTTGCTTCATATGCTTTGGTTGGTGGTTTAGTCTCTTGGAGCTCTGGGGGGTGTCTGGGTGGTTGAAATTGTTGTTCTTCTTATGGGGTTGCAAACCCCTCCAGCTCCATCAGTCTTTTCTCTAACTGCTCCATTAGGGACCCGATGCTCAATCCAATGGTTGGCTGTGAGCATCCACCTCTGTATTTATTAGGCACTGGAGTGAGCCTCTCAGGAGACAGGTATATCAGGCTCCTGTCAGCATGCAGTTTTTGGCATCCACAACAGTTTTGGGGTTTGATAACTATATATGGGATAGATCCCAAGGTGAGGCAGTTTCTGGATGGCCTTTCCTTCAGTTTCTGCTCCACATTTTGTCTCCTTATTTTCTCCCATGAGGATTTTGTTCCCACTTCTAAAAAGTAGTGAAGAATCCACAATGGTCTTTCTTCTTTTTAAGCTTCATGTGATCTGTGAATTGCAAAATGAATATTCTGAACTTTAGGGCTAATATCCACTTATCAGTAAGTGAATATCATGTTTGTTCTTTTGTGACTGGGTTCCCTCATTCAGGATGATATTTTCTAGTTTCATGCATTTGCCTAAAAATTTCATTAATTCATTCTTTTAATAGCTAAGTAGCACTCCATTGTGTGAATGTACCACATTTCCTGTATCCATTACTCTGTTGAAGGACATCTGTGTTCATTCCAGCTTTTGGTTACTATAAATGAGTTTGCTACAAACATAGTAGAGCATGTGTCCTTGTTATATGTTAGAGAATCATCTGGGTATATGCCCAGGAGTAGTATAGCTGGGACCTCAGGTAATGCTATGTCCAGTTTTCTGAAGAACCACCAGACTGATTTCCAGAGTGCTTGTACAAGCTTGCAACCCCACCAACAGTGGAGTAGTGTTCCTCTTTCCCTGCATCCTCACCAGCATTTGCTGTCATTTGAGTTTTTGATCATAGCCATTCTGACTGATGTGAAGTGGAATCTCAGGGTTGCTTTGATTTTCATTTCCCTGATGACTGAGGATGTTGAATATTTCCTTAGGTGCTTCTCAGACATTTGGCATTCCTTAGCTGAGAATTCTTTGTTTTACTGTGTGCCCCATTTTTAATAGGATTATTTGGTTCTCTGGAGTCTAATTTTTTGAGTTCTTTGTATATATTGAATATTAGCCCTTTATCAGATGTAGGATTGGTAAAGATCTTTTCTGAATCTATTGGTTGCCATTTTGTCCTATTCACAGTTTCCTTTGCCTACAGAAGCTTTGCAATTTTATGAGGTCATATTTGTTTATTGTTGATCTTAGAGCATAAGCCATTGGTGTTCTGTTCAGAAAATTTTTCCCTGAGCAAATATGTTTGATACACTTCCCCATTTTCTCTTCTATTAGTTTCATTGTATCTGGTTTTATGTGGAGATCCGTAATCCACTTGGACTTGAGCTTTGTACAGCACCACTTGTTGAAAATGCTGTCTATCTTCCACTGAGGGGTTATAGCTCCTTTGTCAAAGGTCAGGTGATCATAGTTGTGTGGGTTCATTTCTGGGTTTTCAATTCTATTCCATTGATCTACTTGCCTGTCTCTGTACCAATACCATGCAGTTTTTTTTTTCACGATTGCTCAGTAATACAGCCTGTGGTCAGGGATGGTGGTGTACACACATTTTTACATGAGTATATTAAAGTTCAATCTGATGTCAAAATTATCCTTGATTCTTCATTGAACTTTTTGGGGCACCAGCTATCACTCAAACACAGAATTCCACAATATAACTAGGCTTGCTCTGGAGCTGATATTATAGACCATCACCAGTCATGTGCATGTCGCCTTTATGTGAGATATAGATGTCTGTACTCCTGTCATGAGGTAAGTGCATTGGTCACTGAGTTATCTTCCCAGCCACATGTCTTTTGTGTTACTATGAATGTGTGGTGTTATTTGAAGATGCACAATGGCATTGCATTGTTCTCTTGGTTATACACTGGATTGTTAATATGATGTCTTTTATGTTTTCATATGGATTTTAAGAAGGTTTTCTGTTTGTATGGAAAATGGTATAGATATTTTAGATGGGATTTTATTGAATTCATGAATTGCTTTTGATAGAAAAATCAATTTCACAATAGTAATTCTTCCTACTCACAAACATGGAGGTGTTCCCTTTTCCTATTGTCTTGCTTGATTACACTGTTTAGAATTTTAAAGTTTCCATTAAAGAGGTCTTTGACTTCCACGGTTTATTAAAATGCAGTGTATTTCTTTTGAGGCTATTGTGAATAATATTGCTTTCCTGTGGGTTTTTTTTAATATATCAGTCACTGGTGTATAGAAAGGACATTAATTTAGGATGTAAGTTTTATATTCTTCCAATTTGCTGAATATGTTTGTCAAAGCTGGGAATTTTCTGGCAAAATTTTAGGTCTCTTAGGTAAAATATCATCTACAAACATGGATGATATAACTTTTGTTCCTAGTTGAATCCCAGTTTATTTTCTTTTCTTGTTTCAGTGCTCTTCATCTTTGAGCACTGCATTGAATGGAAATTAGAGGATGGACAGGTCTGTGTTTTCTTGATTTTAATAGATAAGACACAATTTTTCCCCTATCTATCATACTGGTTATTGATTTGTCATATTTGCCTTTATTGTGATAAGATGTGTTTTCCATAACACTGCCCTCTCCATACCTTTTGTCTTGAATGGAGGTTGGGTTCTTTCAAAGGCTTTTAATGTACACATTGTGGTGTGATTTCTGTTTGCAACAAGCAATATACTTTATTACTAATATAAAAAGTTCTTTTTTTATGGTGGCATGTTTATAATCTCAGAACTTGGGGAACTGTATGAGGATTTCAAGTTTGAGTCCATCTTGGACTCTGTAGCAAAACTCTGTATCAAAACTAAAAGACAGATTTTTTTTAACACTAAGTAATTTCAGGTTGCTCTTTGATCCCCATTTACATTTCATGTTACTGGTTGCAATAAAGTTATTTCAGGAGATGGAGAGAGATCTTAGTTAAGAACATGTTTTGCTCTTTCAGAGGACCCAAATTCGGTACACAACACTTGGTTTGGGTTGTTCACAACCATCTTTAATTCCAGTTTCAGAGGATTCCAAGTCAGGGCTCTATAGGCATATGCACTCGTGTACATGTACAGACACACACATTCACAGACATGAACACAATTAAAAATAAAATAAATGTTTAAAAGTTAATAGACTTACAAGACCAGTACATGCAGTATTGTTTCTATTACTTAATCTTTAAGTCTAATTTTCTTCATTTTATAATGTTAAAACACATTTATATAACTGTATATATACACATATTTTATTTTTCATAAAGCTTCATTTTATAACTTGTTTAGTTCTATACTCTGTAAGATAATTTTTTCTTTGCTTTATGAGCTGTAGTGCATTTAAAGCAGTAGCTCAATCACTGACTTTGTCAAGTTGCATAACTACTAAGCTAGCTAAGAAGTATGTCTTCTTTCTCTGTTTTCTTTCTTTTAAACACGTCTTTGGTATTTTCTAATAAGTGGCATGGTAGTTGTTTTATAGCATTCTTGAGACTTCCTCTTGATTCAATCTTTGACATGTTTCCTAGCAACAGTTAATTTGCTGAAAGAATTCTTTGTGGGTAGGAGGGAGGGAAGTGTTTTTGGAAAGCAATCAAACATAGAATGGGCTTCTGACTGAGGGTCTGTAAATACCTATAACTATCTACATATTAAAAAATGGGAATTTACACTGCAGCTAGTCTGCTTACTCCCTTTTAGGGTTCTACATGTCACAGTTTATGTAAAGCACTTCTGGAAATACAAAGTAAAAACTTTAAAATGTTCATAGACAAGGCAAGATAGTTGTACACCACTAAAGTTGAAATTAAAAAAAATCTCACCCATTTAAATGTTAACTATTTGTATTAAAATTTCATTAAGTAAAAAGTAGTTTTGGAAATCTTCACAGAATATTTCACTTTCTAAAACCAGACATCACCCAAACCAACAAAAAATGAATGACCACAGCCTTTCCAACAGAAAACTCTGTAAATACATATTTTGCCACTTAAATGAAAATTACAGCGTGCATTTCAGAAGAATACATTAATTGCTCATCTACTTGAATAAGTATACAAGTGGATCCTTTCTTTCTAGGGGATTTCTCTCTCATTGGTGTGTTGAAGGACCTTTGAAAGTTAAGAACAGAAGGACAAATATTTAAGACAAAGAAAAAATTTGCAGGTAATTGCAGACTCTATTAAAGCCTTAATTAAAGGGCAGTAGGAAAGCGAATTAGTGCTTCTGAGATTTTAATCAAACTGCTATTTCAACCAATTTATTAATTGACTCCAGGATTAGGCTATAATGTGCACTGTTAAGATGGACACATGTGATCTGAAAATCCTATGAGTGAATCAAATTCTTCTTATTTTAGCAATAGCAAAGTGGAAATGTATATTTGAATGTGCCTTCTGGTTTCAGAGTGGTAATTGCAGACGGTGTAATGAGAATTGATCATTTGGTGCCTATTAAAGCCAAGTCTAAAATAATAAAGTTTGCTATTCAACAGGAACTTGTTGGACAGTCCAGAAGTTACAGATAGTTTTAAAGTCAAACATTACTAACTGGCAATAGACTCAGTGTGAAATGCAGTGTTACCTTTGGAATGCTTACTAGAGATTAACAAGCATAAATCAGAAACAAGTTAGATTTTTCAAATGTTTCAACAGTATTTTTACTAAAATCAGAAAGCACTGACAAAAATACAGAACAATCCTATTAAAGCCCAAACTAGACATTGAATAGGAGTCCTTTCACCTGTTTCACCCAGAAAGCTTCAGGCCTCAGTCACTCAATAAGTTGCCCAGTGTTTTCGAATATTGTTCGGAATAGGAAAAACACATCATGCAATGGCTAAGATGTGCTCTGTCTCTCTATGTGTCTCTGTTTCTGTCTCAGTTGCTGTCTTTCTTTCTCTGTCTCTCTGTCCCTGGCTCTTTGTCTCTATCTGTCTCTGTCTATCTCTGTCTATCTATCTCTCACTGTCACTCTCTCCCTCTCTTTCTCTCTCTATTGGTTTAAAATAAAATTATACTTGTGCAGTTGTCTTACTTGTGCTCTTGTCATACTGGGATTTCCGTCAGGTGCTATGGTGCCAGGCTCCATACACAATTTCCTTTACTGAACTGTACTATAATAAGGTTATTATCTGCTTTGGAGTAAAACAGATATCCATGTGCTTCAAACGAGTTATGGCTTACTTACTTAAAGTAGAAGGGGGAAAATTCAATTCCCATCTAAAAGCCTTTTCCCCCAGATGACTCAAAATAGGCTACATTCTCAATTCATTAAATGAACAACAAAAAAGAATGGTCCTCCACTTTAATTACAGTTTTCTTTAAATCTGTGGTGCTTTTAAAAGATCTTTGCAAACATACCAAGAGCAATTATGCATTTTCCAGTGTCCAGGCTCTCTGGCCTTAGCAGCAACAGCAGTGCTCTGTCAAAAGCCTTAGCTGGATTAGCCACTATGGCCTATTGTAAGAATAGACATATGTATATATATCTTTCTATGCACTTTTTCTATTCCTAGAGGAATTGTCCCACGTTTTGACATAGAGAAGTGCCTTAAACATGTTAATTTGATTCCTATTTTCCTTATGTTTTGAATCTGGTGTCCTATTGTTTATTCACAAATTATCCCTTCACTACAGGAATAGCTACTCCTAGAGGTAAGAAAGATTTTGTCTATGTATGCAGTACCTAAATCCAGGGAACAAGCTTACCAGCTCCTCTGCATCCTATCTTGCTCATGTTCAGCATTTCATTGCTCTGATAGGCTCAGAGTAAAACTGAGATGTCCACAATGATTGAGGATGCCTGACACTATGTCTGCTTGCTCTGTCTCACTCACTTTTTCCACAGCAAATACTGAAAAGCTCTTGATTGGTTGTCTTTGTATTCATGGCTTCTCAGAGGTGGATTTTGAAGGCATAGTATGTCATATATATCCTCTTGAGACTACACACACTATTATTTTTCCTTTATTTCTTTTTTAAAAAGTGTGTGTGTGTGTGTGTGTGTATGTGCACCTACTTGCACATGTATATGTAGGTTATAGGCAGTGAATGGGCATGTCACATAAATGTAGGTCAAAGGACAACTTCAAGTATTAAAAGTTGTCTTCTTCATTATTGGAGGTAGATCTCTTGCTTGTTTTTGCCTACACCAGGATTTTGTCCTACGAGATTTGAGGGATTCTCCAGAATATACCATCCATCTTTCTATAAAAGAACTGAGATTATAGATATGCACCTCCAAATCCTCCATAAGTTCTGGATATTTGAACCCCTCAGCTCACATATGAGAAGCAAGAACTTTACTGAGTCTAACAGACTCAATACCTCTTAAAAAGGAATTATTTTATCATATAATGGGTTCATATAAGTGAAAAATAAAACGTGTCTTTTAAATAAGATGTGAAAAGTCAGGGTGCTGTTAGAAGAAAGAACTGTCTTATTATTTCAAGGTATGACCTTTCAGTCATAAATTGTTGCTTTAAGTAAACATTTTTAATGCTCTGTATTTTCTTTTTTGCATATTTTATTTACTTACATTTCAAATATTATCCCCTTTCCCCTCTGCAAAACCCCTGTCCCACCTCCTTGCTTCTGTGAAGGTGCTCCCTGCCCATTCACCCACATACTCCCACCTCACCACCTTAGCATTCCCCTACACTGAGGCATTGAGCCTTCACAGGACCAAGGGCTTCTCTTTCCAGTACAGTGAATTCAAATATATCAAACTCTTTTACAGTGTACTAAGCTAGAGGCAGTTTGGTGAATGTCTTCTTCATCACCCTGCTAGAGGTCATCTTTCAGAAGGGACTGTCACATCTACTCATATGGCAATCTATAGATCCAACAAGTTCTCATTTACTTGTAAGGATGTTTTAACTTGTCACTGACACTATAAAAATATCATATATGAAAACAGTCTTCGTTGTCATTCAAAACCAAATTACTTTATTTCTGCCTTACTTCTCTGTTGTAAACCTCACTCTTATGTGCCATTGCATTTGACAAGTTTTCTTTTTTTAAAGTTTCTATTTGATCTGATCCTCTTTGGTGCAGATTTTGAAGAGAACATTGGAACAAAAATGGTTTTCACTCCTGATTGAGACTTCATCTAGACTGTCAGGAAAAATAAAATAGTAAAGATAAATTAAAGATTCTGGCTTTGACTCTTTTATATATTACCTTTTCACTATGCTTCAGGTCAGGATTCTGCTTGAGAGCAGACCATTGCCAGCATTGAGAGACATGAAAATCACCTTTGAATTATTTAAGAACTTTTGTAGCATCATTTTAAACATTATTAACAGCAACCTTCTGTAAGCCATTGGTTGCTGCATGATCAGGTAAAGGAAAACTGCATAATATGGAAACATCAATACTATTGATACTAAGTAAGACTTATATGTCCATAACTGTTTCAAGATGAAAATAATTATTCATCATCTGTAGTTTGGTTAAATACTAAAATGATCATTGATCACCTACAGGCAGTAGCTATAATTGACACTTTTTCTTTGAATATCTTCATTTAATGACTAATCAATTTGTAGAATTTTTTTACTGAAACTTTAGTTCATCTTCTTTTGATATCACAGTCTAACAGTGTGAAAGGTGTAGTTACTCTTACTGTGCAGCTAGTCTCTCTGTAGATATAATCCCCCCAGATTATTCTTCACAGTGCTGTCAGTTAAACTTGATGGACAAAAATGAGAATAAAATTGTTCTTATGTAGAATGTTCTCCAGTGATTGCTTGTAATAAGAGGCTACTGTGCTAATGTCCCAAAATGGCATATATAGCTATTAAATTATTTAATTTATGCACACTTTAAACAATAAGATCCAACAATTTTAGACTTCCACAGCTTTTGAAAATAGGACCCATTCACCCATATCTCTTTTGAAATGTTTCCTAACATCATTGATATAATTGTACAAAATCAAATATTTTATTATATGTGATACACATATATTTTATTATGACATTTTGATTCATAGATAGGCATACACTGATGAGATTTACCAGTTTACAATCTTTTATCCTCTTTTTGCCTTTGTCCACTTCCTTTTCCCAAATTGCTTTTTGTTTTCAAGGGTTTTTATTTTAAAAATCTACATTAAATATATGAGAAAACAAGGACCATCTTTTTTCAAAGTTTGCTTCATTTATTTAGTATCCATTTTCCCGAAAACAACATTTCATTCTTGTTTATGATCAAATAGTTTGGCTTATATAACCAATTTTCTTTGCATATTCATCAGTGACAGACACTTAGACTAGCTATGGTATAATTTACTCTGCTTGAATATGCTATTTAGCTTTCTAATGCATACATTATAAGAGTCTTTCTCAATAATAATCAACTCAAACAACACAATGTCCTTGAATACTGGGGATGTATAGCCTACAACATGTGACATAGATATGACCCTATGAGTGCAACATGCTCTCAGTTTATAGAGTTGCCCAATTAACGTAATTGACTTAATGGTAGAAAAGTGTGGCTCAATTGATGAAATTGAGTACAAATTTCTATGACTGTAAGCCTCATAACCTGTTGTATGCAACACACACACATACACACACACGTACGCACACGGGCACGCACACGGGCACGCACACGGGCACGCACATATTATATATGACATGGTTTCTTCTCAGTTAATAGACAATGCACTATCAGTAAACTTCCAAGAAAATCAATTGTTTTAGTAAAACCCAAGTTTTCAGGCCTTATGCATTCAAAGAGAACACCATAGTTAGTTGTCTTGCTGCATCCTATGTGAGCCATGGGAACATTTGGTGTTTCTGGTCCTGGGTTGGTTGAAACAGAATATGTCCTATCATGTAAGAATTAGTAAAAATTCAGAAACGTCAACATAGCATAACAGCTTCAGATTAGTGAACACAGATGAGTAAAGATATTGCTCTGTTTAACACAGAAGTTACTAATGTTTAAGATTTCCAAAGTAGATGTTTCATGAAATGATAGAATATTTTTATAGGTCAAAAAATTGCTTAACATGAGTAGCCAGAGATATATGTATAGCCCCAGTATTATGTAGATCAAGAACAAGGATTACATTGGTTTGACTAACAGCAATATTGTGTAACATATCTGTCTGATCATTCCTACACTTGCAAGAAGAACAGATTTCAATATTTTAGATATTTTAACTTACTTTAACAAGAATGATTAACATATGTGGGAATCCCCCAATTCAAGAAGTTTAGCTCTCTGAAGAAGTCAGGATAGATATAATACAACAATAAAAAAATAAGATAGGCCATGAAGCACATAGCTGTCTTCCTTCTGGCTTCCTTTTTAGCTTCTTTTCCATTAATATTGCCTTCTCTAAACAATGCACTGTAGCTACAACCTTGGCAGTTATCTGCCTTCTATTTTCTCATTTTATAATGAAACTAGGTTCCCTTTTTATATTTTCTGTACAAACTTAGAATGATGCATTTGCATTAGAAATTCATGAAGTTTAGAGAGGTATAGTGTAAAACATCCAGAAACACAATTTTCATTATTTTCTAATGTCTTGTTGCCAGGCCTTAAGGATATATTTAGACATGCCTGTGACTGCTATGACTGTTTGGGGATTCAGGGCAGCATCATAAGAAATCTTAGTAACTTTGCACTTTTTTCGATTATTTAACCAACATTATTGTGGATCGAAATTTCAAACTCCAAAACACAGTGCAATTAACTCCAACAAGGAACTACAGTGTATCATCCATGTGAAGACAATCTGTTTTATTCTAAGAAGTTAATATAAATGAAAGATTCCTTTCTTCCAAAGCTTAATAACACCATGCTGAGTCTTATCACCCAGCAGAGAAGACATTTCTCTATGTAATTAAAAGAAGCAGAAAATGAATGAAATATATCTAAATTGCTGTATAAGTAGTGTGTTTTCAATGTTCACAGTAAGGAGTTTGCAGTTTGAATGAAGTCAATTTCTTAGTATAATTTTGGATACTTTCTTAATTTCAACCTTACTTTGGTTTTATCTTGTTCTATCCCACCCATGTATCTATACAAATAGAAGATATTTCATTGATCCATCTATTCAAGTAATTTTATAGCTTATATTTGTTTTGCTATGGTTCTGAAGCAAGTAATATATTCCTAAGTTTCAGTTTTAAAAGATATTTTGAGAACTGATTTCAGAAGATATATAACTGATTGGTGGTAGTGGCAATGGCGGCACATCTGTGTATGTGTCTGTTTGTGTCCACATTTCTCTGTGTGTCTTTGGGTATGTGTGTCTGTATCTGTGTGTGTTACTGTGAGTATATATCTGTACCTGTGTGTGTTTGTCTTTTATGCAAGTGTGTATATATGTTTGTAATTGTGTGTTCACATGTGCAGTATTTGGGTGTCTTCCTCTGTAGCTCTCTACTTTATTATTTGAAACATTTCCACAGAAACTGGAACTCGACATTTCGGCTAGACTGGCAGGTCAACAAGGCTCCAAGTGCTCCATCTGCCTCCACCACTCCAAGTTCTAGGAATA
>NW_021620713.1:287509-427491 GCF_004785775.1 Grammomys surdaster | reverse complement strand
TGTGTGTGTGTGTGTGTGTGTGTGTGTGTGTGTGTGTGTGTGTTTGTGTGTGTGTGTGACAGTATCATACTTTTATATAAATTTATAAATTGGAAATTTCTAGTGCTGTTGGAGACTCAGTTATGTCATGTAATGGTTTTCTGGAAACTGTCGTATAAGAGAAAGTTTTATTGAAGCAGACAGATGAAATGATACAAAGCAGAGAACAGAAACATTGTGTTTTTCTGGAAACTATCTTGTGAAAGGACAAGTGCTGTTTTGCTGGAATTGATGCAAGAGAGGATATGTGACGGTTGAAAAGAGTGTAATCTAAAAAAACAGTGGACAATGCTATCATTGGCTCACCTTGCTAGTCTTCTCTGATTTTCATTTGTTGTAACTTTATAGAAAAAAAAAGCACCAAAGAACTGCTAATGGTGCTCCAGCTTCTCCTTGCCTCTTGAGAGGACCTGTGCCAATCAGCGTACCCTCACAGCTTCTTCTTGATGGATCTGCTGCTGATTCATGTTTGGGGTGTTGCTAGTGGACTAGACTGCTGACAAGATTGGAATCACCTCAAAGAACTACTTCCAAATTGGTCCATGTCTCCCTTGTCCGATTAGCAATCTTGCACCTCTACCTTTGGTTGGTGGGCTATTAGGGAGGTTGAAGAGTTTAAGAATGCTTATTAAAGTAGGTTTTTGAAAAAGTATAAGCCTCAGGACTTGGTCTTGCCCCATGAGATGGATCCCAAGTTGGGCTGATCATTGGACCACCTTTTCTGACTGAGACAGACTCAGATACTTACACCAAAGCATTGGACTGAATTCGAGGACCTCTATGGTTGAATAAGGGGAAGGATTGAAGAAGCTGAAGGGGATAGCAACCACATAGGAAGACCAGCAGTCTCAACTGACCCAGACGCCAGGAAGATTTCAGAGACTCAGCCTGCAACCAAGCAGCATACACAGGCTGTTCCTAGCCCCCTTGCACATGTGTGTGTGTGTGTGTGTGTGTGTGTGTGTGTGTGTGTATGCTCTGTGGAAGAACCTAAGCCTAATACTTGAGAGACTTGAGGCCCCAGTGAAGGAGGGGGACTGTTAGGAGGGAGGCTTTCAGAGGCAAGGGAGAGAAGAAATGGGATGAGGAACTATGGGAAGGGGGGACAAAAGGGGAGCAATGGCTGGAATGTAAATAAAAAATAATAAAAAAGTACAAACCTACATTTATGTGGTGCTGGAGACTCAAACTTAGGTACTTGAACATATTTCCTTTCATTTGTGTAGCAAGTGCTCTGCCTTCTAGGCTAACTTCATAGCCACCCAAACTGGCAGTTTTTACTTCTAATTTTTAATTGTGCTAAAATATACATAACCATAGTTCTTTTATTTTTCTCAATTTTATTAAGTTCTTAAGAATTTCTTGTAATGGATTTTAACATTATTCAAACTCCTTCCCAGCTCTTCTCAGATCCAGTTTCCCCTCCCCTACTCAGCCAACTTTAGATTTTCTTTAAGTTTTTAAGCTCATCAAGGACAGTTTATGCTTCCTGTATATGTGTGGTCAATCAACCACAGGCCACACCCTTAAAAATAACACTAACTCTCCCAGGATAACCCAGGAAACTGATGTTTATCAGTTGCCCATGGCTCCTTATCTAGGGTAGAGATTCCATACCCACCTCGTCTGTGCATGCTGGAAACTTATCTGTCCTGAGTCTCTGTAGTTACTGTGCAAGCCAAAAAATATTTGTAAAATTCTATCATTTTCTAGCCATATGGAAGTGAACAGTTCATTGATGTTGGGTAAATACATTTGTTGTGTGTGTGCAATCATTGCCAGCATGCATCTCTAGCATTCATTTTATTGTGTAAAACTGAAGATTCATAAGCATTAAACCATGAACCCCTCCTTCCCTCAGTTTTTGGTAACAATCATTTCATTGTCTCTGTGATCTTGACTTTTCTAAGTACCTCATGGAAGTGGATTCCTACAGTCTTTGTCACTCTGTGAATGGCTTATCTTAGAAAACTGTTCTTAGGGATTTCTTGTGCTGTTCCTTCATTCCCTTCTAGCCACCTAGTGTGTCCTGTTTAATTTCATGCCCTTTTTCCTGTTCTTTATTGCTTCTGTTTTCCATGTATAAGATAAAACATATAGTATGTGTCTTCCTGAATCTCGACTACACTGTGATATCCAATTTAATCCACTTTCTTACATATTACGTAACTTATGTCTAACTTTTTGAGATTATTACATGGTGCTGTTATCTGGAAAGGAGTTGGGGCCAAATGCATAGCTACTGTAAGATATGTGTACCATAGGGCTATAGTTAGGACTCACCCACTTGTGCATAGAATCAGTATGTAGTATGTAGTAAATACATAGTAAGCACATTTATGATTACCACTGTGAGGACTGAGTGAACAATTTCAGCTGAAAATCAGAAAGAAATTTGGCAACTTTTTAAGTAGAATGAGTACAAGGACATTGAGAAGATGCTGGGGTTAGAAGTCTGTGGGACACTGTTTATAAATCACCTGGAAACCACTTTCTCAGCATGACTGTGAAAGGAACAACATACAGCTAAATTAATGGAAGAGAGACAGAAAAACTGGCTAAAATAGTTATTTTTATTACTGTTGGTTTTAATGTCAACTTGCCTAAAATTATGATCACTTGAGTAGGGAGCCTCACCTCAGAAGTGTCCTCTTTGCCTTGATTGATGTGGGAAGACCAAACCCAGTTGTGGGTGGCATGTGGTAGCCTAGATAAAAAAGACAGAATGAAGAACATCTCTCCTGCTGCCAAGTTAAATCTTCTTGTTGCTACTGTTGATTTCTTTTCTAATATCCGTAGCTGCATTTCCAACCTTTGACTATGGAGTAAAGGCTAGCAACTCTCTAGCAAACTTAGAAGAAATTGTGACTGCTCAGACACTCCACTTGGTGAACCTAGGAGCTATTTGTTGTATCCCTCAAACACCACAAACACACACACATGCACACACACACACACACACACACACATTGTGCTCTGTGAAGAAGCATAATTTGACAATAAAAATCTGATGTCCAAGGAGCCGAGGCAGGATTGAAAGGTGGGACATCTGACAGTGAGAAATAGGAATTCTGGGAAACACTCAAGAGCAGGAGATTCCCTGCCCAGACTCGGAGATACTTGGACATATAAAACTGAGGAGAAAAAAATAAAAAAATAAAAAATAAACTGAGGAGAGGTAACTAGACTGTAGCAAACACAGAATAGTGTAACCTGGTTAATATAAGTTACAACTTAGTTGGGGAAAAATCTAGCTCATGATCTAGGCATTTATTCATAAATAATAAGCTTCCAAGTCATTATTTTGGAGCTGTGGTGCAGGTGGTAAGGCCTAGGTTTACACACACACACACACACACACACACACACACACACACACACATACAGTCTGCAGTAAAAGACAGACATTTTGGGACTCCTATGACTGCCTACAGAGGAACAAAGCTTCAAAGACTGAACTGAGACTTGGTTCTCAGTTCTTCAGTGTGAATCTTCTGTTGCTACTACTTTAAAGACGGCCTAGTAAATATATATGTATGTATGTAAATTCATTCATCGGTTCTGTTCCTTTATAAGCTCCTGGCTAATACAATTTTTAAAAAACATCTCATTAAATATAAGGTCATAGTTTTGAATCTAAGAGCTGTGTGCTATCAATCAAAGGAAATAATGGACAGAAAAACTAGTGATTCCTAAGACTAGATTAGAAAAAGCCCATGGCTGAGTCTCTATGGTTATTAGCTATATCCATTCTGTGTGAAGAGTGCAGTCATAAATTTCAGGTAAGCCAAGTTTTGAGATAGTTCAGTGCCTGTTTTGAGAATAAAAACAAAGCCCACTGAAGCCTGTAATCTCCAACTCTCCAGATTTACAGCAAGATTTTTAATCTGAAGTATCAGACGTGTGAGGAAAAATAACATACAGCTGCTTGGCCTTATCAGAATTGATGAGTCAGAAACCTACCTTTATTATTATTTTTATTATTATTATTATTATTATTAATTTTTTTGGATGTGCTGGGTGTTGCTAAACATTCTCTTGGAACTTCATTTATTCTGTGAGGGCCGAGGTATTAGATGAGTGTAAGAGAACAGCGATTTTTAGACACAGTGGAACTGAGAGACATAATTACTCACAGAAACATTTAGAATGACAAGCCTCTTAAAATTTCCAGCTGTAAAGCCTCAAGTACCACTCCTGGACAAGAAGCTATTTGTAATTGACAGCTACCAAGAGAGAGAAAACCAGGGACTTGTTGTTGTTATTGTTGCTGTTGTTGTTGTTTTAAATGTACTGACACTAGGTGTGTCAATCATATTTTAATCAGGCTTCTTGCTCAGAAGTAGTTACGCATGTGTTTGTATGTGTGTGTGAATGGGCATACATGTGGGCATGTGTGTGTGTGTGTGTTTGTGTGTGTGTGTGTGTGTGTGTGTGTGTGTGAAGTGAAAAAAACATGAAGTTGGTTGGGTAGGGAGGAATAGATCTGTTATGAGTTGGTGGAAGGAAAAGAATATGATAAAATATATTGTATGGAATCCTCAAGGAATAAATAATAAATATGTGTTAAAAACAAAAGAGTCTTCCGGTAAAACAAAACACTTTTTTTTCAGTCAGCTTGTTCTAACAAAAAAAAGTCATAGAATACTCGAAGAAAACCTGCATGAAATCAGTAAGCTGCATGTTTGTAAGTGAGAGAAAGAAAAACAAATAAGAAAACAGTTGTAAGGAAGCTATTAATGGGCTAGGAAATTAAAAAAAAAAATCATGTACCTAGGTTGTAGAGTCCATCAGGTGATGAGGAAAACTGAAATGTGAAGGATGAGTTGCCTCGCTGACCTCTGCAGCTCTCCAGATGGCTGCAGAAAAGAGGAAGGACAAACCTGAGAGTTGAGAGCACAGGGTGGCCCAACACAAACACCTGTTCTACTCTGTGCCCTCGCACTTTAAGCACACAGGTCAAGATTGTCTCGCTCAACATAATAGTCTCTGTTAATATCTAATAGGACTACTTTGTCCTTCTGCATGTGTAGAAACATTTTCACCAAATAAATTAATTCTAGTATTTTAAATTGTTATTGAAGACACTGCTGCATTTGCTGAAACTTTTTAAATTCTATGTATTATAGATCCACAGGCCAAAGAAGGTATCAAGTAAGACACCATGTGGGTTCTGGGAATTGAACTCAGGCCCTCTTGAAGAGCAGCTAGTGCTCTTTTCTGCTGAGCCATCTCGCTAGCCCTTGCATTTGCTGTTTTTAGTTATAGTTGACAACTTTAGATTCACCAGCTCTTTGTTCCTTCTTTGTAAATAGAGTGATCCAAGGCTGTTGGTGGCTTTCAGAGAAAAACTTGAAATGTGGCAAAATCTTGCAGTCAACCATCTGTTCATGGAGTTCCTTCTTTTCATAGACAAGTTAAGGTTTATCCATGACTAAAACTCTCAGTTTCTTTCCAGAGGAGATGGGCGGTGTTGAGCCAAACTCTCTTATTCTCTTGGTGGATTATCGAGGTCACTAAATGATGCACAGCTGATAAATATTTAAAATATCCTTTAAGTATTGAAACAAGAACACTTTCTGTATTTTACTGAAGCCAGAACTGTGGAGTTATGTAATTATGCAAATCAAAAATTATCCCTTCCAGTTCTTAGGTCACAAATTTTCTTATGTGGTTGGTGATTTTGTAATTACTCTAACATTGCTACATTATAGCACACAAAAAAAGCAGAGAAAGCACAATACTTCATCCAAGAAGTAAGTTTAGAAATATTAGTTATTTGAAAGCTTAACAGGGGATGCATGCATATCTATGCATGCATAGATATGCTTATATGCATCTCATCAAGATAATGCAAGGTAATTGGTATTCTTATAATTTATCTGTTATCACTCTAATTTTTAACATTATTTATTCTATTTTCCTAAAATCTGGGCATCAAGTTATTGTTGATGAGCATTTTGCCTATACTCTTCCTTTTCCATCCTGTTCTTCTTGACTAACACTCAGATTTTTCCTATTCTTTTCTGTTCAAAAGCACAACTGCTTTTATATTCCTGTTTTACATATAAAATTCATTGAGTATCTCTTCTTCCTCAATTTCTCTTCTTCATAGAACATTTTCTCTTAAATTTCCAGCAACCACATGTTCAATTCCCAGCAACCAAATGATGGCTCACAACCATCTATAATGGGATCCGATGCTCTCTTCTGGTGTGTTTGATGACAACTACAGTGTACTCATGCAATGTTTTCCCTTGGTAAATTTGGTTGTTTCAACTTTAATCCCCAATTTTTGTTGTTGTTATTTACCAATTCTGAAAATGTGAGTAAAGTTCTATCTGCCAGGTAACCCACAGAATGAACCTTAGAGTCATGTTTGCCTAATTCTCATAGTGAATGTATTTTATTGAGTTAGTTTCTTCATCAGACCTTATAACCAGGAAGTGAACTAAAGGTCTTGCTTGTCTCAGAGAAGCAAGGCCTGAAAGAACAAGACACCAATCTCTTAAAGCTCATAACAATCATTTCCTTTAGTTGGGCGTCTTTGCTCAATACTCAACATTCAAGATAATTCATTGTTTGCAGTACAGCTTATTCCTTTAATATTTCTAAGCATTTGAGGTTTTTCATGCCCCCTACCTGCATGGATTGTAAAAAATTCAAGTCTGAGTTTCCAGTTGGCAGTTGGACAGCTTCATTCCAAACATTCTGCATTCATCTTTATAGATGAAAACTCTTCAGGAAGATTCTGGTAAAACTTCTCACATACAACACTGCTAGAAGCTGTATACCTCTTACTTTTTCCCTGTATTTTTTTACTCTCCCAGTGGTATTGACTAGCGCATCATCTTCTATAATATATTCTGTCTGCCAGCTTCTCATTTCATCTTCCTTAGACATTGGGACCATCCAAGTGACCTTGCCATAAGAGTTAAACTGTATAGCTCATTAGGTTAATCTTCCAATTTTGTGGATTTAATCATTATACTACCTTGCTCACAGTAAATAAGTATAAATTCTTTAGAATTCTTGCCTTTTAAAATGGGAAAGCTGTGGGTCTTTTTTGGATTAGAGAACTCTAATGTTGTCATGGTTCTACTACTAATTAGTGCAAATCCTATATATATGATCTGAGAAATTTGAGTCTCAAAGGCTGGCTCATTCATAATGCATAGGTAGTTGGCAATTCAAAGACAAACCTAACTTTGCATGAGCTCCCAGGGCCAAGTCCAACCTCATCATCCTTAGTTAGTATTACTAGTCAAAGCTAGTTTCTAGCCTTCTGTCATCTATGACTAGCAAATCTGAATTGAGGTTGTAGAGATTATCTGAAAGATAACTCTGTCCTTAAAAAAGGAAACTTTAGTCCTTTCTTGACTTTTCTCTGAATATGAAACCTCACACTACATTTTAAGTGTATATTTTAGTGGTTAGTGTTAACTGTTAATTTGACAGCTTCCAGAATAATCTTGAATGGACCTCTGTACTTGCCCATTGGACATTATTTTTATATACTCATTGAGATATTTTTTCTAAATTGTGGACTAACCATTGCAATGGAATGGAATTCTTCAAGTACTGTAATGAAAAAGTGAACTGAGAAATAGCATGCATCTAGTTCTTTGTCTCTTCTGACTATAGTGATGATGTGACCAGCTGCTTTAAGCCTCCGTGGCCTTGACTTCACTGTTATGATGGACTAAAGACTGAACTGTTGGCTAAAATAGTCTTTTCCTTACTTAAGTTGTATATGTCAGGCCATATAAAAGAAAAAGAGACAAGTAAGAGAAACATTAGTACTCAGGGTTTCGACATTGTAGTATTAGATCTGATTAAGTAGTACTTAAGCCTTTGGAACAATTCTGTGGTTGGAGTAGGAAAGAAAGATTGCAAGTTTGAACTATTAAGATCTAGGAAGATGTTAATAAGCCATGCTTGTGTGAACTTTGGCAATAAGAACGCTATGAGAAACAGGCAGAGGCCTAGCTCATATGTTTTAGGGAGAAACAGGAATTCCATCAGAAACCATGCTTGGAGTCATTTGTGTAATTTTCTAGGAAAGAATTTGACTTTATTCTGTCCATGCCCAGAGAACTTGAGTTAAGTTTAATTTAAAGATAATGTAAACATTTGTTTGGCAGAAGAAATCTGAAGACAGAACGTCAGAATGGTGTTATGAATGAAAATATACTTGTTTTGTTTAGAAGTAGGGATACATTTTTTAAAATAGACTATTCTCTCATGCAACGGTCTGACCACAGTTTTTTCTTCCTCCACTCCTGCCATGCCATTCCCCACCCCCGCCCCCGATCTTTTCTTCCCCAATTCATTACTCCTCAGTGTCCCATCAGGAAAGAACATGCCTGTAAGAGAAAACAACCAAACATGGCAAAAAAAAAAATACAATGACACAAGGCAAAAACTCTCACACTGAAGCTGGACAAGGCAACCCAACCAGAGGAAAAGAGTCCCAAGAGCAGGAAAACGAGTCACAGACACACCCACTTCCACAATTAGGAGTCCCACAAAAACAGTACGCTAGCAGCTACAACACATACACAGAGGACTTGGTGCAGACTTGTACAGTCCCTGTGCTCATGGTTCTAGTCTCTGTGAGTCCATATGAGCTTTGTTTACTTACTGGACCATGTTCTCCTGGTGTGCTCCATCTCCTCTGACTTCTACAATCTTTCTGTGCCCTCTTTCATGGAATTCCCTGAGATAGAAGAAAAAGGGCTCAATGGAGCCCTCCAATTAGATTCTCACTCTGCATAATGTCTGTGTGTCTCTACATCTGATCCCATCTCCTTTTAGAAGAAACCTCTCTGATAATAACTGGACAAAACACCAATCTTTGAGTATAGCAGAATATCATTAGGAATCATTTCACTGATTTATTTTTCAGACTAGTTGTATTTAATTCTATACAAGGCTTGTGGGTTATCCAATCTCAGGTTCCTGGTCATTTATTCAGTGACAAACATGAATGTCTCTCATGGAGTGGGCATCAAGTTAGATTGGATATCGGTTGATAACTTCCACAAGTGATGTGTTGCCAGCAACACTGAAGAAAAAAAATTATGCTGCACTGGTACAATAAGAATAACAGTCCATCTTGTAGGCAGCACTGTTTGTTGGCCTATGATTTTTTGGCTAGGCTGGTGTCCACATTTCTTTTGTTGGAAGTCTTTTTTTGTTTTTTGTTTTTTTTAATAATTTATTTTTTCTCAAATCATAATTCATTTACACAGGGGTAATAAACACAGAAAGGCAGGATGTGGGGAAGGGAATGAAACTGGAGTGTGGGTGTTCAGGGGGAATATAGATATCTTCCAGCACTGGGTATCGGCTGGGTGAAGGTTCAGGGGACAAGTCACTATGACTCTGCTTATGACTTGTTTGTCCTTATCTAAATTGGTATTGTCTGCCAAGGCTACCTATTTACAAGGTCTATGACTACTCAGGCTTGTAAGTTTCCACAAAAGCTGCCTGTTTACATTAGCTTATAGCCATCTGTTTCAATGTTTTTCCACTGAGACCCAAGACTTGGTGTTAGTATACATGTGTGACAGGCCTATTGCTGATTTTAGGCTTATGGCTGATTTTAGGCCTTCAGTGTGTAAGCAGGGCTGCAGTCTTAAGAGCACCTTTGTGCACCAAAGAGACTAGAACAAAGCAGTGAAGGCTCTATGAAATAACTGGTTAGACTTTTCCACGTTCAATTACCTGTGTGCATGTTACCCTCAACAATGGAGCCCCATTTTCAGTTTTCAGTGAGAAACCCTCTGTTTTAATACTAGCCTGCATTACTTGCAAATATACAGGGGACTCTTTCAGTCCCAATACAACTCAATAATGCTACCCGAAACCTTGCCTACAAGAAATCTTACTTGAGACTACATTTCCCCCCGTTACAAGAAGTCCTTAGTAGGGTCAACCTCATAGATTCCAGGAAGTTGACTCAGCTCTACATTTACACACACACACACACATACACACACACACACACATACACACACACACACATACACACACACGCACACCTCCATCCCATGTTTCACCTCAAGCTGATCCCTACATACCTCAAGTCCACAAGCAAAATCTATTCTCTTCCCAGAGAGATCCATGAATTCCCAACCAGACTCCTATTCTTTCCCTCACCTCTCTGGGTCTAGGATTGTAGCTTAGTTACCATTACCATACTTGGTCATGAGATAAGCAACATTGAAGAAAAAAATTTGTGCCGCACTGGTACAATAGGAATAATGTCTCAGTGGTAAAACTCTACCCATGGAGGGTTCCATCATATGAAGATTCAAATTCCTGTCAAAGAAGCAAACCTAAGCTGAAATAGTTCCCTTCTTCTCAAAAGCAACTGCCTAGCAAAGTGTTTTTCTCTCATTGTAGACTATACTTTAAAATGTCTGCTAAAATAAACCCTTCCTTCTTCAAGATGCTTTTGTCTAAGCAATAGAAAAATAAGACAATTAAAACTGTTAATTTGTTAGTGTTTTTAACCACATCCCCTGTTAGAATTTGTCAGTTTGCTTTTATGCTATTGATTCTTGTAGTCAGGTCGACACAAGAAACTGTACTATTCTAGAAACTAATACATAGTCCTGATCCTAACAGCTTAGGTTGACATTGAAACCCATTCTGGTGTCCTTTTCTCTTTCATGATTTCGTAAAACAATGTCTCCTTTTACATTCTAAAAATAAATAGATAAATAGATAAATAAAATGAAATAATTATTTTCTGACATGGACTTCTTTTCCAAATGGTTCCCATTTGCTGACTTCTTTTACATTTGCAAATGATACAAGTCATGCTTTTTAGGTTTGTTTGTTTTCTTTAATACATAACAAATCCCTGTTGCCAAATTCCTGTTGGCAGTTGAAAATGCAAATTAAGAATAACAAGTATTTGTACTTTCAGTTTCATCACTGATTTCAATGAGTTTTTAAAACTTCATCATACATATGAGGCCTGTATTCAATGCAAAATATGATCAAGAATTATTCAACCACACAGTCCCAAACCTCTGAATGTCTACCAATTTTAAATTTGTAGAAAATCTGTATTATTCCTCTGGCTCTTGCTATCACACTCTGAAAATTAGCAATTTAATAGTTACTTAGCTTAATATCTATTACTAAGTAATTGTAATTTCATCAAACTGTTCATTCCAGCTATAACCCCATGCTGTGTTGTGAAATTTAATCAAATATTAATTTGAATTCAGGTCATAACACTTCTAGTTATCTCCTTATAATTAAAGTCGGTTTCTAAAAGAATCGAAGACAAAAAACGAATACACTTGGTCTAAAAGTGCCTGTCTGCTACTTCTTTGTTATTCTTAAAAACAAAATAATTAATGCTAAAGACACTAAAGATTTGTCCTGAACATCTCGTAGTTTTGAGATATGAGAGTTGATATAAAATAATATTTTAAGTTCAACATAAACTGTCATTATATATTCATGTTAAAGCCATATTCATCATATTTAAAATTACAATAGTCTCTACTAATTCTTTTAACATTTAAAAATATTTAACTATGCTTATATTCTATACAAATTAGAAAATACAAAATATTTAAGTGATTGCTTATTTTCTACATAGGACTCACAATATTTTGAGCTTACAGCCTTTGAATAGTCTTGCACATGCAGTGATTTATATTTCAAAACACAGATTTTACTTTCTACAGGCTCTTTGCAAGCAAATTAGGGATGGAACTAAATTTATAGCAATGAGCTAAGTTCCATGAAACTAAAAGATCCCCATGTTTTAACTATTATTACAGTGGCTTGGGCTTTAATATTCATTTATTTCTATTTTCTCTTTAATATACATTTATCAAAAATATAAACATCCCACACATAAACACAGAAACTAACTTTTGACCAATGGTAAATATGTAAATATAGTCCTTAGTAATATAGCACAATAACTACACATAGTTATTTATTATATTTATTATAATTAATAAAACATATAGGTTTTAGTGTTCTGGGCACCTTTAGTATTATAGATACCTATGCAGTTCATTTATGGCAATGCTATGGGCATGCCTCAGTGATCCATAATCAAGGCTGACAGTGATTATGTAGGGAGCTGAGCAAGCCTTGAGTGAATGAAGTCCTAAATGAATATGTATTTTGACATGGACACAGCTTTTTGAGGACTCTGAGATTAATTGACCCATTGGAAACTGGAAATGACATTGCCTAATAAACCTGCTGAGGTTAAGAATTATAGCTGTTTGGGAAAATCACAAAACTCCAGCTTCATTGTATACATGTCTGTGTGTCTGTCCTTTCTTTATTCGATTGCTGGCTCAGAAGAGAGTTCTGTGACCCAAGTCATGAGGTATATAGCAGATTTTGGTTAGTCACTAGGATCTTATGCTATAGTAGTAGAAGAAGAACATCTGTCGTACAAGAAGATAATCTTGAGTAAGATTATCTCAAATAATCTTATTGCAAGAGTGCTGCAGAGAGAGTGGACAGACACATCAGCCATAGAAATGAGAGAAGTTCAGAGTCACAACACATGGGAGACATACATCTCACCCATTCACATGGTGGAGAGAGTAGAAGAAATGATACTAGAATACAGACTATTAAGAGGAAAGTAGAGTAAGAAAGATTAGGATGCAGAGTTTGGCATGGCTATGAAAGCAGTGAATATATCCAGGCTGCTTTTGACAATCTATGTCAGCAGATAGCACACTGAAATGAACTACTGTAGCTTCTTATGGACTATGAGCCATTTGAATAAGGATTATGAAAAATAAAGGTCATTGCAGAGTCAAATATGAGGCACACTAGTTAAATAATGTCATAATAGTGAGTAGTGGACAACTAGAACTGAAACTACAGGAAATTTACAATTTTCAAAGTATCTGAAACTTATTCTAAAACAGCAGCTCAAATAAGTGCTGAACACTGTAAATTCTTTTACTATCCATAGAAAATTTCACTCACTAATATATCAAGGCTCCCCTATATAATGACTAATATATTCAATGTGTAGTATATTCAACAGTCATATGTAGGTAAGAGAATAGAGAGTATAAGTGACATGTGAATACGTAAATGTTTTGATGGGAGATGTGTCAATATCGCCCTCCATATGGGATCCTGGTGTTTATAAATCTGAAATATCATTCAACACAGCAAGGATTGTTATCCAGGCTAATGTGCGCTCCACTTGTCAGATATAACAGAACATCTTTGTTTATCTTTGTGATTAAAGCAAATGTAGTCTCAGTGTATTATTGGCTCTACAACTCATAGATACAAGCATCATACACTGTCTCTGATTCTCAGAGGTACTAGAACTATAATGTGACTGAGCTAGAGGAACTTGACTCCATTTGGTTAATGAAGGTGTCATAAACCTGCTTATACAGAGTGACTACATGGAATTTTCTGCTGCACACCCGAACAAACAGTAAATAAAACAGTTTCTGGTATGATAGAATAAATTTATCAATTTTTAATATTTGATACTCTGTAACTTATAAATATTTCTTGCAGAGAAAAAGATAAAATGTATTTCTTGCTTCCCAGTGTTATATATGATGTTTTTAGAAAACAAAGTAGATACACATGCATGCTGATCATACTTATGTATTAATTTTAATTTTATTATTAAATATTAATTATTATCTAAGTGGTAGCATTGGCTAAAATTATATTTTGCTAATTGCACAATTAGAAATGATACTGAAAGATAGATAGATAGATAGATAGATAGATAGATAGATAGATAGATAGATAGACATGGATGCACACATAGATAGATAAATGCATATATGCATGTCTGACTTCTTTATACGTACTTCAACCCTAGAAGAATAAAGTACTAATTTGCCATGGGACATCATGTTCTCAGGCAGCCTGCTTCTAAGTAGTACATGGGAACCATTCTCTCTATGTAACACTAAATCAAACCATCAATCAATCAATCAATCAATCAGTTAATCAATCAATAGAACAAAGAACTATAAGGATCTTCAACAACCCAAAGCCATCTAAGGAATAGAATGAGATTTTTGTGGATTCTGCATCAATTTTAGCTTCTTCTTCTGGTGTGTCATTTTTTCTCTAAAACGGATATTTGCAAGGAAATCTTTTAGTAAACCTCAATGAAACTTCTAGCATCTTGATATCTTACAATAGCTGGCTTCTAAGTGAACTAAGTCAAAATCATATAAAAAAAAATAAAGGAATGCTCTTCCTTATATCCTCCAATTTATCCACATTCTAATTGGAGGAGAAATGTGAAACAACCTTATTTCAAGACATATCTTCATAAAAGTAAAATTTCTTTAAATAATTTGAACTTTAAATAATTTCTTGTAAAAAAAAAAAAACCCAAGTGATTATAAGTGGCTAAAAAGTGGAAATAAAATGAAATCAATGTAAGAAAGAGAAAAAAATAATAATTTTAAGATTTACTACTAAATAATACCATGATATTAGGGAATAAAATAGATGCTTTTTCCATTCATTAAAATATAGTTTAGTACCTGACTCAACTGAGCAAGTCCGATAGTTGCTGAGATTGAGAAAATAAACAATACCACCTCTTTTCTAATATAATATCATCCTCAAGACCTGAAAAACATGGAATTGTTCCTAACGCTTTCCTCCAATCAATCCTTTGCTCACTTAATGACCAACACAAGTACCAACAATCTGCATCAACAGACTAAGATATACTAAGAGAAAGTTAGCAATAAGTACCTAATTGTACGAATAGTGACTCTGAAATGCACCCACATGTGAGAAGGAAAGTATAAAAGAAAAATAATAAGTCAGACTGTATGAATAATTATCTAGTTACATTTTTTCTTTTTTTAAAAAATGTATTTATTTATTTATAATTCAACCGTTGACCCCTCTCCCGTTCCACCCTCCCACAATTACTCATCCCATTCCTCCTTCCCTGCTCCCTGCTCCTTGGAGCCTGAAGTCTCTCCAGGACTCGGCCCACCTTCTCCCATTGAGGTCAGACCAGGCAGTCCTCTACTATATGTGCGTTGAGGGTTCAGACCAGATCATGAATGTTGTGTGGTTGCTAGCTCAGTGCCTGGAAGCTCCCAGGGGTCCAGGCAAGATAGAAGACTACTGGTCTTTCTAAGGGTTGCTCTCTTCATCTGCTGTTTTCAACCATAGGGGTCTATCACTTCAGTCCACTGGGTGTAAGTATCTGCATCTGTCTCAGTCAGCTGTTGGTTGGGTGTCTCAGAGGGCAGTCAGACAAGGCTCCTGTTTATAAGCACATAATAGCATCAGTAATAGTGTCAGGCCTTGGTGCCTCCCCATGAGGTACATCTCCAGTTGGGCCAGTCACAGAATAGCCTTTCCTTCAGTCTCCTCTCCTTTTTTGTCCCTGCAGTTCTTTTAGAATGGAACACTTCTTGGCAAGAAATTTTGATTGTGGGTTGGTAATACCATCCCTCCTCTTGAAGCCCTATTTATTTATTGGAGGTAGACTCTTCACGTTCCCTCTTTCCCTCTGTTGGGCACTTCATGTAAGGTCACTTCCATTAAATCCTGGGAGTGACCTCCCGTGTCTCTGGTACTCTCTAGAGGGTCGCTGTACCTCTGAGGCTGCATATTACCATCCATTTTGCTGGCCCTCTGGCCTTCTCTCCTGTCACCCCTACCTCTTACCTGATTCTGTTCCACTTTTCCCCTCCCCCTCCCATTTCCCACCCAAATTCCTTCCTCCTGCTGCTTCCTGTGATTATTTTCTTTCCCCTACTAAATAAGATTGAAATATCCTCTTTTGGCATTTCTGATTGTTAAAGTTCTAAAATTCCACAGGTTATACCTTAAGTATTCTATACTCTTTGGCTAATACCCATTTATTAGCAAGTACATACCATGTTTTGGGTCTGAGTTATCTCACTCGGGATGATATTTTCTAGTTACATTCATTTGCCTGCAAAATTTGTGAAGCTCATGTTTTTAATCACTGAAAATAATATTCTATTGTGTAAATGTACCACATTTTCTGCATCCATTCTTCTGTTATAGAACATCTGTTTCCAACTTCTGGCTATTATCAAATAAGGCTGCTATCAACATCATGGAGCATGTGTCACTCTGATATTCTGGGTCATCTTTTGAGAATATGCCCAAGAATTGTATAGCTTGGTTTTCAGGTAGGTCTGTTTCCAGTTTTCAGAGGAATCTCCAGATTGATTTCCAGAGTGGTTGTACCAGTTTGCAATACCACCAGCAATGTAGGAGTCATCTTCTTTCTCTTCTTCCTCACTAGCATGTGCTGTCACCTGAGGTTTTAATCTTAGCCATTCTAGTTGGTGTAAGGTGGAAAGTCAAGGTTATTTTGATGTACTATTTGATGTACACTGATAACTAAGGACTTTGAACATTTTTTTAAATGCTTCTTGACCATTAAAGATTTCTCTGTTGTGTTTTATCTGTTTAGCTCTGTACCCTAAAATACAATACCCCTTCATGTTAAAAGTATTGGAAAGATCAGGAATTCAAGGCCTGTATCTAAACATAATAAAAGCAATTTACAGCACACCAGCAGCCAATATCAAATCAAATGGAGCCATACCTGAAGCAATCCCACTTAAATCAGGGACAAGACTACTCTCCCCGCATCTATTCAGTACTGTACTCAAAATTATAGCTAGAGCAATAATACAACTAAAGGAGATCAAGGGGATACAAACTGGCAAAGAAAGAATCAAGATATCACAATTTGCAGATGATTTGTTAGTATATATAAGCAACCCCCTAAAAAATCTACTAGAGAACATCTACAGCTGATGAATAACCTCAGCAAGGTGGCTGGATATAAAATTAACTCAAACAAATCAGTAGTTTTCTTTTATACAAGTTATAAATGGCTGAGAAAGAAATTAGGGAAACAATATCCTTAACAGTAGCCAGATAGTATAAAATATCTTGGTGTAAATTTTACTAAGCAAGTGAAATATCTGTATGATAAGAACTTCAAATCCCTGAAAAAAGAAACCAAAGAAGACCTCAGAAGATGGAAAGATCACCCATGTACATGGATTGGTAGGATTAACATAGTAAAAATGGCCATCCTACCAAAAGCAATCTACAGATTCAGTGCAATCCACATCAAGATTTCAACATAGTTCTTCACAGACATGGAAAGAACAATTCACAATCTTATATGGAAAGAAAAAAAAAACAAGATACTAGATAGTAAAAACAGTTCTTAAGAACAAAAGAACTTCTGGGGAAATCACCACCCCTGACCTCAAGCTACAAAGGAATAGTGATTAAAAACTGCATGTTACGGGTACAGAGACAGACAGGTCAATCAATGGAATAGAACTTAAAACCTAGAAATAGGTGTACACACTTATGGGCACTTGATCTTTAACAAAGGAGCCAGAAACATACAATGGAAACAAAGACAGAACCTTTAATAAATGGTGCTGGTCTAACTAGAAGTCTAGTCTAACTAGATCCATATTTATCACCATGTTTTAAGCTCAAGTCCAAGCGGATCAAGGACCTCAAAATAAAACCAGATACAATGAATTGTGTAGAAGAAAAAGTGGGAAAGAGCCTCAAACTCATTGGCACAGTGGAAATTTCCTGAACACAACATCAATGGGTCAGGTAAACAATCAATAATTGATAAATGAGACCTCATGAAACTGAAGAGCTTCTATAAATCAAAAGACAGTCAATAGGACAAATTGGCAACCCACAGAATGGGAAAATATTTCACTAATCCCACATCTAATAGAAGGGCTAATATCTAAAATATATAAAAATCTCAAGAAGCTTGTAGCAGGATATTTATCCTGGTACATTGTATTCACAGTAGAGCTCAGTGATTAGGCAGTAGAAGAAGAGGTAGAGCTGAGAGAAGAAGGGATGAAGGAGAGGGGAGAAAAAGAGGGGAGGGGAAAAGAGAGGAAGGAGAAGAGAAGAATGAGGCTAGCAGCCATGGAGAACCACAGATGGGTCAAAAGCTGTCCTGGATAGCAACTTCTATCAAAAGGTTAGATATTGTGTAACAACTCTAATTGTATGAACATCTTGTTAACTAAACATTTCTAAATATATAAATCCTTTAGAAAATCATTAAGCTTTAAGTGTCTTCATTCTACTGGGTACTGAGAGGATGGCAGATACTATCTGGGGTTCAGCTGAGCTTTGAAGATACATCTAACCCTCAAAAGACTGGAGGCCCCAGGGAGTTTAGAGGTCTGGTGGGGTGGGAGGTGAGGAGGTGGCAACATAGGGTGTGGAACAGTCAGAGGGTGGACTGGGAGGGGAATAAAATCTGTAGTGTAAATAAATAAATAAATAAATAAATAAATATAGGATTAAATTAAACAAAAGATTTCTGGACTTTATGGTGACTTAACATAGTCATGGTTTCAAACAAGAAATAATTATTTGGAGAATCTTTTGTACCAATTTCTTGTGAATATAAATTGCATGTTTTGAAATATCTATATTGAGCTATTTTCACTGTATTGGCTTTAAGATGATGAAATATTACAATAACACAACTATAGTTTTTTTGCAAAGATTGTTTTAAGCTCTGTTAGGCAATTCAAGAACCATTGTTTGGACTTTATACTTGATAAGTTAGACTATGTGTTGTCAAGATTTGATGGATTGCTCTGAATATGCAGTGGGCTTTTGATACACTAAAAATTTATGGAACACAGAGATAAGTCTGGTCCCAATGAAATCAATATGGTGTTCTCTTGAAATGTTCTAAACTGGAAATAGAACTTGGACTATGATTTTATTTACCTACTCACTTTACATATGTAAGAATTTTTTTGTATATAGTTATATGTTAAATAAAATATGGATTATTATTAGTATGATCAGGACATTATAAATGCAATCTATGGGTCAAGTGAATGTTTATTATCTTATCAAAGTGAATTTTGGCCAATAAATAAAATTGGAAAAAATTTGACTTTTGGAGCTCACTCTCTATTTGAGAGAAATAAACATGAAGACATATTAAAAAAAAGATAGTATATTTATGATATCTCTTTAAAAGCTACTAGGAAATATTTCCTCTAAAAGGAAAATTAATACTAATTGATTTTCAATTTGTCTTAGGATTATTAAGTAATTCTTGGGACATGAATGGGGTGGATCTGCTATAGCTGGATTCAGAGTTACTTCCCTAGTGTGAGGAACTGTAAAATTCTGCTAAATATATTGTGCTAGGAAAAGAAAAACACAACAAAACAGCAGTAAGTGTTATTTCTTCAGAGGGGTAGATGAAGAGATAGAATGGCCATCTGGGAACAAAGTCTTTGTAAAGGGACATTCATCAGCAGAACAGAAGGAATTTGGCTCTACAGTCTGCTTGCCATGTCTGTGGAAAAGCATAATTTAAAAACATACCCAGACTTTCTATTTTGTAGATTATTTTTACATGAGAAAAAAATGTATACTTAGTGCCTTTATCTAAGATATTATTGTGCTACATGTCTTATGTCCATCCAGACAATGAAACTGCTTTTGTAGACAACAAGTATAAGTCCTAGAAGAAAGTAGATGCAATAGGAGTAAAATATTTCAGCCTGGGACCATCCCTCTGCTTGTCCATATTGCACATGCTGAAGGACACCTACTTCTTTTCACATCCCACACATTGACAACTTGCCTTCGCTCCCCTCCTGCCCCACACCATATGGCCCTACCACTGATTGAAGAGCTCTGTTCATTACATTCCTACTCATCCTCTGAAGTAAAAATGGCTTCTCTTGGTCAGGCTTTACTATGCATGTTGGGGTGCAGGCTAACCTTTAGAATTAATGTGAGCCTGGAGAAATTAAACAGGAAAATGCAACAAGGGAACAATGTACAGAAAGAATTGTTAAAAAAAAAAAGCTTTTAGAGTTTCAGGATAAGGCAAAATTAAAGGAGAATATATATTTTTTGCGGAAATGAATCAGTGGAACAGATCAAATTATACCATCATCAATATAAGTAACTGACTTATTTTTGTTTTGTTGTTGCTGTTGTTTTTTTTTTTTAAAAAACAATGTAAAGAAAATACTCTTTGAAAGCTCTTCTGCCCTGTCTCCCCCAGCAATGGGCAAAGTGACACTTGTTGGGGGTTGTTCTTATATCAGTCAAGGGAAGAGCAGATGGCGCTTCTTTGTTCATTCTAGCTTGATGCCTGGCTCAGTGTCCAAATCCATTTCATGCATAGTGCACATAAAAAATGATACTGGGAACTAATAAATAATTTTGCTATATGTACTCACAACTTATAAAAATATTGAAAAGTTAATGAGTTTACTGAAAATGAAAAATTATAATACTTCTGGGAAGAAACTTGAAAAATCGGCATGACTTTAATTTTTCAATGAGCGATTAAATATGATATCAAAGAGGTATTTTTATAAAATAATAAATTAGAATTTCTCAAAACTTGAAATGCTTTATGGTATGCAACACATTATCTAAAATATTACAGAAACATTACCATGATAATGAAAAGTGACAAAGTAACAAAGATTTATCTAATACATATAAAGAATAGAAATCCAATTTTATAGAATGAGCATAAGATTCATACAAACAGCACTAAAGAAAATGTAGACATAGTAACAAGCAAATATCAAGATGTCACTGTAATTTAATGCTAGCAAAATATGCATTATGAGGCAATGAGATGCTAACATGAGAATTGAATAAACAAAAATGTAATGCAAATTGGAGACACCAAATGTTCATGTGAAAAAATAAGAAGTATTACTCTTTGTAGCTGGGCAATAAGGAAGGTTTTAATCACAATTGAAGCGGTTTGACAACTTATGATTTCTTAATAAGTTATATTATGTAATATTAATATATTTTTGAATTTTTCTTACGATGTATAGTCTTGTTTCCCTACAAAGTTCATTTTTTATTTCAAGTAGACAGTATTATGCCTATAAAATCTGTGATTTGAACTACTGTCCACACAATCTCATGAATTTCTTTGGTGAGAAATGTTGAGTTTGACTTTTCTGACACTGTGTAGCTATTTTTCAGACTCTGAATATAGCATGGAGTTCCCTCTACTTTCTGGATCTTTTATAAAATATGAAATGAACTGACTGGAGACAGGGAAACATGGTATGGAATCTCTCCCAGTGTTTGAAGTTCAGATATCAAATTAAATTCTCATTTTCCAGGTACTACTTACAAATCAATCCTTTCAAATGAGAAATTTATGGTAGGAGATATACTATGGAGGACATAAATGGTTTGTTAATAAAGCAGGTATCAGGTTCCTAAGATTCCATTGCTTTATTTATTGGTTGCAATCAATGGTAATATTGGTCTGAAAAATCTACATCAAATTGTTTATTCCTAGTCTCTATGTCTTCTCCTGAATATGCTATGGATATTTAAAAGAACTTTTATGCATCTTAAAAATTCATTATGTCTTGCTTACTTGAGTATATTATGTCCAACTTTATTTCACAGAGATGTATGACACAGCATCCTAAGAGCCCTGGATTGTAGCTGCAGATTTCCTAAAGCCTCCTGAGATCCTAGTCAAGTCAGTTCCTATTATTTTTTTCTAAATTATTCTTCAATAATATTATACTTTTGAGGTGATAGCATATGAATTAATTGATAGCAGATGTAAGAACTATTGGTTGTACTTTTATGTAATAGTTTTTCTTAGTCCCTATGTCATTTTTATATGATCCAGGCTTCAATTCTTAAAAATTACCCTGAACTCAGACAGAAACTTGAGTCTTAAGGTCAGTCATAGTAGACTTATAATGAAAAGAACAAAAACTTGTATAAAGGTTAACAGACTGTAAAAATTAGAGAGGATTAAAATTTTCCACTCAATTTCCTTTTACATAAGAAATTTTACTAATGCAATCTTATTATGAAAATGGGTATCATGAAATTTTCTCCTTGTGTTTAAGTTACCTATAAAATGAACAATTTAATTTATATGAAAATATTCTCAAAGATGCTACTATATTGTTAAATTATCATGAGAAAATTATGTATGCCAAGTAGAAATACAGAACTCTGAATACAGTTAGTATATGACTATGCATAAAAAATATACTCTGGCCTGGAAAAAATGAGACTTGTGAGAAGAAATAATGAAGGCAAGTTCATTTCTGTAAAAGTTTTTATTTTCAGATTGTTGAGTCCATTTATCTTGCTTTTTGGTTTCAATGAGTGGAATATCTAGTAAAAGATTGAATTATAATGGATTTATTGAGCAGCCAAGCACTGACTATTGGTAAAGCAAGCATTTAGTGAAGTGTTCTTTTATTTAGTAAATAAATAACAAACTATAGTGTATTTACAAATTACATTTCATCATATATATATACGTATATATATATATATGTATATATATATATATGTATCTATATATATATATATAATCATTAATCTGTGGATTTTGTATAAGCATATGACATGTTTTATTTTTAATTTCATTCATGCATTTTTACAACTTGTTTAGATTCCCCCACCATTCTATTACTTCTAATTCCTTTCATATCCCATATCCTAACTTTCCTCTCATCTTTGTGTGTCTTCTAGACTTTTTGAGTTAAAAGGTACAGCTAACTGTCCTGTCATGGCTGGAAAAACTACTTTACTACAGATATCTACTTCCTTAGTATGTTATAGTCTTTCAGCTTTCACTTCAAGATTATCTTTAAAATTTGGGGAGACAGAATGCAATATGGATTTCTTATTAAGAACTGAGCAATCTATAGACTCATACATACATTAATTAATTTTTGGTCTTTGTATTAATTGCTGTCTATTGCAAAATAAAGCTTATCTTATGATACTTGAGAGATGCACTAATCTACTAGTATAGCTATTATAATGTAGGCAGTGTAGGCATTAAGACCAATAGTTGACAAATGCAGCTTCATGGAAGGAAAACATTCTACAAAGGAAAGAACATCAACAGAATAAAATAGCAGCCTGTAGAATGAGAAAAGAAATATCCACCACCACACAATGTGTTTAAATTAAGAAACTTATATAGAGGATCTGTGTTATGAATGTATTAATTGGGAGTTGAGCATCCTATATTCTCTTTCTGTTTTTTTGTTTTGTTGTCTGATTTTGCTATTGTTGTTGGTTTGTTCAGGTGTTTCATTGTTTGTATGTTTTGCACTTTGACTAGTTGTTGCTTTCTGTAATTGTCCCAATCTGTGGCAAAAAGACTTTTTGAAGAGGTAGGAAAGTATTTAGAAAGTTCTACTGCTTTATCAAATGTCAATACTAGACTCTCCTAAAAGTTCCATGGTTTAACCAGCTATGGATAGTTGGTTTTCAATACTGGCATGAATTCTCTCTTATTGAATGGGACTTAAATTCATTTAGGTGTTTGTTAATTTTATGTCTATCCTTTCCTCTTCTTATATGTAAGTGACCCTGTTACATTTTTGGAGTGATCTTGCCTTCGTTTTTATAGTTGTGTTTCTTGGTGTCACAGCTGGATGACACTATAAATTCCTTTTCTCTTAGGCAATATTTTCAAGACCAGGAAATAGATTTTGGTTAGAGGCTAGTTACTTAAAAACAGACGTTACTCATAGGTTTTCCTTTTACTCTGTTTGGAGTCACAATATTGTGTAGTAGATTAAAAAAATTCTTGGTAACATAGATCAGAAAAAAAAAAACATCAAATGAAGCCAAGAAGTTTGAACTTGTGTTTCTATAAACTTTTGAGGGGTGTACACTATTTAAACCTTATCTAAAATCCTAATTTCAGATGAAATCACTGTATTCACTCTTAATATACCCTTGTCATGGAGGATATATGTAATAAATAATCTTTTGGATTACCTTTTGTATAAGAAATGTGTGTCCTTGAGTCTTTTTTATTTTGAATACATCAATTGCTTGTTAATTTTATTTCCAAATGGTATTACTAAACTATGCAGATGCAATTTTCTGTTTAACAATTAGCTAGATAAAAGACATTTCAGGATTTTGTCATTTGATGTTATTAAACATATATATATATATATATATATATATATATATGAACAAGTATAGCTCTCTCTGTAAAATTAAATTTTTAACTTTATAATGTATATGAATATAGTTGCTAAGTTACATTCTATGAGTCTATTTATGTCTTTGGGAAAGTGTGAGTTTTCTAAAGTTATTGAAATATTTTATGACGATCAAAACTGGATGAAATAGAGCATATCCACATCCATACATACTTGATAATGACAGAACCTCTTGAAATGTACTCAGTCAAGTAACTATGTAATTTTAATCTCATTTTAAACTTGTGTGCTTTCTCCAGTTTTGAATGAGGTTGAATAGTTTCGCATGGCCTTAACTGTCAATCATTTATTCTATTTGTTGTCTCTTACTCTATAGAGATTCCTCTGTCTACCATTGATACGAGTCTTTCCTCTTAAAAGCATTTGATTTGTAAATATTTTCTCCTGATTTTTTGCATTATTTTTAATCCTGTTGATAAGTAAATCACAATGATGTTTTCTTTTTATAATGTTGGTTTAAATTTTTCCTCCTATTAATTAAAATTTTATTTTTTAATTTTTTTCATATATTATATTCTGACTGCATATTCCCTTCCTTCTCTCTTCACAGTCTCCCTGCCACAAACCTTTTCTCTTCCCAGATCAATTCATCCGTTATTTCCCTTAAGAAAAGAGCAGGTCTTCTTGAAGAATTAACCAAAAATGTCACGAAACATATAATAAAAATGGGCATATGCCCTCATATTAAGGCTGAAAAAAACCAACCCAGTAGGAGTAAAAGTGTCCCAAGAGCAGGCAAAAGTCAGAGATAGCCTGTGCTGCCACTGTTAGGATTCTCACAAGAACAGCAAGCTACACAACCATAACATATAAGCAAAGTACCTAGCACAAACCCATGCAGGCTCCCTGATTTTCAATTTAGTCTTTGTGAGGCCCTATGGAGCCCAAATAAGTTGATTTGTGTGTGTGTGTGTCTGTGTGTGTGTGTGTGTGTGTGTGTGTGTGTGTCCTTGACACCTCTGACTCCTACAAATCTTTTCTCCCCCTCTTCTCGGAAATTTCCCAATCTCCACCTGTTTGACTGTGGGTCTTTGCATCTGTTCCTACCAGTTGCTGGATGACTTCTCTCAGATTATAATTATACTTGGCTATGTCTATGAGTATAGCAAAATATCATTAGGAATTATTTTGTTGACTTTTATTTCCTTTATCCAGTCATACTTGGTTCTATCCTAAATTTCTGGGTTAACTATCCCATCGTTCCTGACCATTCATGCATAGGATGCATGTCAGGGATAGGATAACTCTATTAGTATGATTCTCATATTGGACCAGTCTTTAGTTAGCTACTCCGAGAACGTTTGTACCACCTTTACTCCAGCACAACTTGGAGCCAGGACAAATTATAGGTTGAAGGGTTTTTGGCTAGGTTAGTATCTAAGTCCCTCTTCCTAACTATAAAAGCCTTCCTAACTATAAAAGGTGGCCAGTTCAGTACCTTGTAGATTCTTGGGAGTTTCCATTGTACTGTTACTACATTTCCAACCAAATGCTCCCCAGTTCCAGTTGTCTATCCCATCTGTCTCTTTCCATCTCCTGCCACCTGATCCCTCCTGTTCCCAACTCCACCTGGCCAAAGTCCACACATTAATCATTTCACAATCCCAGGGAAGTACATACATTCACCTTTGAGCCTTCCTTCTAACTTAGTTTCTCCTAGTCTACGAACTGTAGCATGATTATCCTTTACTTTACAGATAAAATCCACTTATAAGTGAATAGATATCACATTGGTCTTTTTGAGTCTGGATTACTGTTGCAGTTGTTAAATAATCTCTACTCAAAACAACCCTGTGGATGTAGCACATTCCTAGCCACTCACTGCAATGGTTACAAATGAAATACCTCCCCCCCAAACACACACAGTCTTATATTTAAATATGCATTCAACAGCTCAGTGGATGACCCAGTTCCAAACTACCATGTGGCTACTATCTTCCATCTGAAATTCCTGAGTTATTACTTACTAAAATCTATATTCCATTGTTGCTGCCTGAGACAATTAGGGGTGAGGGCACCCTGAGGCCACTTTTCCCTAGCTCTTACATGATTGGTATGTTGTTTCTTCTGCACTCTCAGTCCCGGTCCTTACTCATTTCTTGGGATGGCTGTTATATCTCTTCCTTTCTTTCCTCTGTCCCTAACCTAGGAAACCTAGAAGTCCTGCCACTGTCTCCCTGCACAGCCATTGGCCACGACAACTTTATTTACCAGTCAAAGCCAACTGGGGGAAGGGACCCTCAGCATCTTACATCTGGACATGCAGATTATCCTGCAATTATAGTGACCGAACTGACATAATATAAGTAGCATTAGACCAATGCTACAACAGGTGTCCTTACTCAGGATAAGTTTTTTCTAGTTCCATCTATTGGCCTTCAAATTTCATGATGTCCTGTTTATGAACATCTGAGTAATACTTCACTCTATGTATGCAAAACATTTTCTGTATCCATTCTTCAGTTGGGAGACACTGATGTTTTCTTCTAGGTTGCTAGATTTTATACATAAAGCTTCTATGGACATAGTTGATCAAGTATCCTTGTAGTAGAATAGAGCATCTGTTGGGTATATTACCAAGAGAGATAAAGCTGCTCCTCTAAAGACTCCATAGTCTGAAGGCTTCCCAGGAGAGCCTCTGCAGCCAGCCAGGGCAAAAGGTCAACAGCATACATGCCCCTCTGAAGACCTCACAGTCTGAAGGCCTCACAGAAGGGCTGCTATAGCCAGGAGCACAGGTCTCCCTGGAGACCTGCAACAACCCAGGGACACAGGAGACAGAGACATCCAGACAAGCTAACAACAGAGATAAACAGATGGCAAGTGGCAAGCTCAATATCTAAAGTAAAAAAAAAAAAAAGCCAATATACTTTGGGCTAATCAGAACCCAGTTCTCTCACCACAACAAGCCATAGGTACACCAACACACTTGAAAATCAGGAAGCTGACCTAAAATCTTATCTCATGAAAATAATAGAGTCCTTTAAAGAAGATATAAATTACTCACCAAAAGAAGAACAGGAAATCACAGGTAAATAGGTAGAAGCCTCTAAAGGGGAAGTAAATAAATCCCTTAAAGAAATATAGGAAAACAATCAAACAGGTGAAGGAATTGATCAAAGCCATCTAAGACCTAAAAGGAGAAGTAGAAATAATAAAGAAAACACAAATGGAGGTAAGTCTTAAAATGGAAAACCTAGGAAAGAGGTCAGGAATTACAGATGTAAGTATCACCAACAGAATATAAGAGATAGTAGAGAAAATCTCAGGTGTAAAAGATACCTTAAAAGATCTTGACACAACTGTCAAAGAAAATTCAAAACAGAAGAAACGAAAAACAAAACAAAAAACAAAAGAAAACAAAACAAAACAAAAAAATTCTAACCCAAAGCATCCAGAAAATCCAGGACACAATGAAAAGACCAACTATAAGAATAATAGGAATAGAAGAGAGCAAAGATTTCCCAGCTAAAAGAACCCAAAAAATGTCTTCAACAAAATCATAGAAGAAAACTTCCCCAACCTAAAGAAAGAGATGGCCATGAATGTACAAGAAGCCTTTAGAACACCAAATAAATGAGAACAGAAAATAAAATCCTCTTGTTACATAGTAATCAAAACACTAAATGCAGAAAACAAAGAAAGATATTGAAATCTGCAAGGGAAAAGGGCCAAGTAACATACAATGGTAGACCTATCAGAATTACACCAGACTTCTCAACAGAGTCACTAAAAGTCAGAAGAGCCTGGTCAAAGGTCATGCAGACTCCAGGAGAACACAAATGCCAGCCCAGGCTATTATACCCAGAAAAACTCTCAATCAACATAGGTAGAGAAATCAAAATATTCCAAGACATGTGGACCAACTGTTGGGTGGACTGAGAGGGAAATAAAGTCTGGACTGTAAACAAATATTAAAGAAGAGAGAAAGAAAGAAAGAAAGAAAGAAAGAAAGAAAGAAAGAAAGAAAGGAAGGAAGGAAGGAAGGAAGGAAGGAAGGAAGGAAGGAAGGAAGGGAGAAGCTATCTAATAATATAGCCCTATAGTGGATCCTAGAATGAAATCTCCAACACAAGGAGGCTACCTACACCAAAGAAAAACAAGGTATTTTACAACAAAGCCAAAAGGAAAGAATCACATGCACACAATGCCACCTACAACAGCAAACATAATGGGAACTGACAATCATCTGTCTTTAATATCTCTCAATATGAACCTACCCAATGATTCAATAAAAAGACATAAGAAAACAGACTGGATATGCAAATAGGATACAGCATTTTACTGCATACAAGAAACACACCTCAATACCAAAGACAGGCACTATCTGTGATTAAAAGGCAAAAAAAAAAAAAAAAAAAATCTTCCAAGCAAATGGTCCCATGAAAAACCTGGAGTTACCATGCTATCATGCTAATATCCAATAAAACAGAATTTCAACCAAAAGTTATCAAGCGGGTTAAGGAAGGACACTTCCTTAAGTGAAGGGAAAATCCATCAAAAGAAGTCTCAATTCTGAACATCTATGCCCCAAATGCAAAGGCAACCACATTCATAAAAAAAAAGGTTACTAAAACTCAAAACACATATTAACCCCACACAATAATAGTGGGGGACTTCAACACCTGACTTTTACTAATGGACAGGTCATTGAAATAGAAACTACACAGAGACACAATGAAACTAATAGAGGTTATGAAACAAATAGATTTAATAGACATCTACAGAAACAAAATAGATTTAACATACATCTACCCTAAAACAAAAGAATACAACTTTTACTCAGCATCTCATGATACTTTCTCCAAAACTGATGATATAATTCTTCACAAAATAACCCTCAAATGATACAAGGAGACTAAAATAATCCCATGCATCCTAACAGATCACCATAGCCTAAGTCTGGTCTTCAATAACAACGAAAACAACAGAAAGCCCACATACATGTGGAAAATTAACAATATTCTACTCACTGATAACTTGTTCAGGGAAGAAATAAAGAAATTAAAGGCTTCCTGGAATTCAATAAAAATTTTGACACATCATAATCAAACTTATGGGACACAATGAACGCAGTACTTAGAGGAAAATTTATAGCACTAAATGCCCTAGTAAAGAAACTGGAGATATTTTACCTTAGCAACTTTACAGCACGTTTGTAAGCTCCAGAACAAAAATAAGCAAACACACCCAATAGAAATAGACAGCAGGAAATAGTTAAACTCAGGGCTTAAATCAACCAGATAGAAACAAAGAGAAGTATACAAAGAATCAACAGAAGCAAATACTGGTTCTTTGAGACAATAAACAAAATAGATAAACCCTTAACCAAACTAACTAAATAGCCCAGAGGCAGTATCAAATTTACCAAAATCAGAAATGAAAATGGAGACATTACAACAGAAACAAGAAATTCAAAAATTCATCAGATTCTACTACGAAAGCCTACACTAAAAACAAATTGGAAAATCTAGATGAAATGCATGAGTTCCTAGACAGATACCACATACCAAAGTTAAATCAAAAGCAAGAAAGCTATCTAAACAGACCCATAACCCATAAGTAAATGGAAGAAATCATTAAAAAACCTCTCAACCAAAAAACCACGGGGCCAGATGGATTTAGTACAGAATTCTAGCAGACCTTCAAAAAAGAGCTGATACCTATATTCCTCTAACTATTCTATAAAATAGAAACAGAAGGAACACTACCTAATTCATTCTATGTAGCCACAATTACTCTGATTCCTAAATCACACAAGGACCCAACCAAAAAAGAGAACTTCAGACCAATCTTGCTTATGAATATCAATGTAAAAATACTCAATAAAATTCTTGCAAACTGAATCCAAGAACACATCAAAATCTTCATTTATCACAATCAAGTTGGTTTTATCACAGGGATGTAAAGTTGGTTCAATATATGAATCTATTAGGGTAATCCACTATATAAACAAACTCAAAGAAAAAAATCAGTTATACAAATGATAAACAGTCTGAGAAATAAATTCAGGAAATAATTCCCTTCACAGAAATCATAAATAATATAATATATCTTGGGTTAACTCTAAACAAACAAGTGAATGACCTATATGACAATAACTTCAGTTCTCTCAAAAAAAGTCAAAGATCTCAGGAAATGGAGAATCCCTCATGCTCATGGCTTGGTAGAATTAACATACTAAAAATGGCCACCCTAACAAAGGCAATCTACAGATTTAATGCAATCTCCATCAAAATCCCAACACAATTCTTCAAAGACACAGAAAGAACAATTCTCAAATTCATCTAGACAGGCAAAAGACTCAGAATAGCAAAAACAATTTTTAAAAATAAAAGAACTGCTAAAGGAATCACCATCCCTGACTTCAAGCTATACTACAGAGAAATAGTGATAAAAATTGCAATGTATTGGCACAGAAACAGACACATTGATCAATGGAATAGAATTGAAGACCCAGAAATAAAGCCACACACTAACACACACTTGAACTTGACAAAAATATACAATGGAAAGGGGAAAGCTTCTTCAATAAATGGTGCTGTTCTAACTGGCTCTCTGTATGTAGGAAAATTAAATTATATCAAGTTTAAGTGGATCAAGGACCTCAACTTAAAACCAAATACACTGAATCTAATAGAAGAGAAAGTGGGGAAGCCTTGAACTCATTGGCACAAGGGGCAATTTTCTAAACAGAACTCTAATGGCTCAGACTCTGAGATCAAGAATTGATAAATGAGACTTAATGAAAATGGAAAGGTTCTGTAAGGCAAAGGATATAGTCAGTAGAACAAATTGGCAACCTACAGATTGGGAGAAAATCTTCAGTAACCCCACATTGAATAGAGGCCTAATATTATATATATATATATATATATATATATATATATATATTCAATAAGCTAACCACCAAAAAAAACCAAACAACTCAATCAAAAAATGAGGTGTAGAAATAAACAGAGTTCACAACAGAGGAATTTCAAATGGCTGAGAAGCACCTAAAGAAATGTTCAAATTCCTTAGTGATCAGAGAGATGCTAATCAAACGACCCTGAGATTCCACCTTACACCAATCAGAATAGCTAAGATTAAAACCTCAGGTGACAGCACATGTTGGCAAGGATATGGAGAAAGAGAAACACTCTTCCGTTACTAGTAGGATTGCAAACTGTTACAGTTACTCTTGGAAATTAATTTGGAGGTTTCTCAGAAAATTATAAATAGATCTGCTCAAAGACTCACCAATATCACCCTTAGGAATATGCCCAAAAGATGCCGAACCAGGCAACAGGGGCATGGTTCATAGTGGGCTTGTTTCTGACAGCCAGAATCTAGAACCAACCCAAATATCCACAATGCAAGAATGAATACAGAAAATATGGTTCATTTATACAATGGAATACTACTCAGCTATTAAGAATGAGGACATCCTAAGATTTTCATGCAAACAGATGGAGCTAGAAAATATTCTGAGTGAGGTTACTTAGACCAAAAATGACATGCATGGTATGTACTCATTAAAAAGTGGATATTAGAAAAAAAAAGTGCAGAATACCCAAAATATAGTCCTCAGAACTAAAAAAGGGGAGTAAACTGAAGGACCCAAATGAGAATGCCTTGAGCCCACTTGGGAGGGAGAAGAAAGCAGTCACAATGGGGGAGGGAAGGAGGACCTGGGTAGGAAATGGGACAGGGGAGAAGTGGGAAACAAGATCTGGTATTGGATGAGGGAAAAGGACTGAGTCCCTGAGGGCCAGCACAAGGAATGGAAACAGGCAACCTCAGGAGGAAGGAGGTTGGGGAGACTTTCCGGAATGTTCCAGAGACCTGGGAGATAAGAGACCTTCAGGAATCAAAGGGAGGGACCTTAAGAGGAAATTCCTGACAGTGGGAAGAGGGAATTTGTTGAGCCTACCTCCAGCAAAAAGACAGGGCATCAAGTGAGGGATGGGGTTGCTATCCCACAATCAAAATTCTGACGCATAATTTTTCCTATCAGAAAGAACTGGAGGGATGTAAATGGAAAGGAGCCTAAGAAAATGGAGGTCCAGGAATAGGCCCAACATGTCTTTCAAGGGGAGCCCCCAAGGCTACTATTACTGAGGCTATGGAACACTCATTAAAAAGAGACCTATCATGACTGTCCTCTGAAAGACCCAATAAGAAGCTGAAAGAGTTAGATGCAGATATTTGCACCAAACCAATAGACACAATATGCTGACCCCTGTGGTTGAATTAAGGAAAAGCTGGAAGAAGCTGAGGAGTAAGAGGACCCTGTAGGAGGACCAGCAGTCTCAATTAACCTGGACCCCTGAGTTCTCTCAGACACTGGATTACCATTCAGGCAGCATGCACTAGCTAATATTATTCCCCCAACAAATATATATATATATATATATATATATATATATATATAGCAGAAGACTGCTGGGTCTGGTTTCAGTCAGTGAAGATGGCACCTAACCCTCATGAGACTGGAGGCTCCAGGAAGTTTAAAGTTCTAATGTGCTAGGAAGTGAGAGGGTTGGGACATCCTCATAGAGACAGGAGGTAGGGAGGAAGTATGAGATGAGGAACAGTCAGACTGGGAAAGGAATAAAATCTAGAGTGTAAAAAAAAGATTAAATAAAAAAATTAAAAATTAAAAAAAATTAAAAAAAGAAAATTATCTTGACAGCATTATTATATGTTATATGTTGTAGTGTCCCTGCATCTCTAGAATGAAGCCTATTAGATCATGTGGGATGATTTTTTTTATTTATTCTTGGATTCAATCAGTATTTTAACTAATTTTTAATCAATGTTTGTTGAGGAAAAGTATCTAGGTAGAAATTCAGGCCTACAGAAGTTCCAAAAAACATATTCCAACCCAAGTAGGTTAACAGCATTCAAGAAAACACAAGATAGCTAATCTCAAACCTACAAAACCCAAAGAAATGATACATACACACATATATACATAAATACAAACACTCACTACCACCACCAATAAAAAAAACAAAATTAATAATCATTAGTGATTAATTTTCCAAAATATCATTGGACTGAAGCCCTCAGTAAAATGATACAATCTTCCAGAATGGGTTTGGAAACAAGATCAATCTGTGTGCTTCATAGAAAAAAAAAAGAAAGAAAGAAAGGAAGAAAGAAAGGAAGGAAGGAAGGAAGGAAGGAAGGAAGGAAGGAAGGAAGGAAGGAAGGGAAAAAAGAAAGAAAGAAAAAACAAAAACACACCTCAACATCAAAGATAGACATTACCTCAGGGTAAAAGATTAAAAAAATATTTTTCAGTCAAATGGATTCAAGAAGCAAGCTGAAGTAGCTATTCTAATTCCTAACAAAATGGACTTGAAGACAAACTAATCAAAAGGCATGAGAAGGACACTTCATGCTCATAAAATGAAAACCTCAACATAATCTTTCAACTCTTAACATTTACTATGCAAACACAAGGGAACTCATGTTTTTAAAAGAAATGTTATCAAAATATAAGTCATAAATTGGCTATTACAAACTAATAGTAGGAGATTTCAATATCCTAGTCTCACCAATGGGCAGGTCATCCAGACAGAAAATAAACAGGAAAATAATGTAGCTAACAGATATTATGAACAAAATGGAAGTAATAGATATTTACAGAACATTTCAACCAAACACAAATTATACTTTATTTTCTAGATATCATAGAACTTTCAAAGTTGAACATATACTCCATCAAAAAGCAACTATCAACAGATAAAAAAAAATTGACAAAACCTTGTGTATCCTTCCAGACAGACAACCACTAATTAAAAGTGAATTTCAATGACATCAAGATAAACAACAGAAGGCCAACACACTCAAGGAAACTAAACAAGTCACTACTCAATGACTACTGGGTCAGGGCAGAAATAAAGAAAGAAATTAAAGACTTCCTAGAATTCAATGTAAATCAATGTACAACATACACAAACATATGCCACAGGGATATGTTGCTAAGAAGAAAGTTCACAGTTTTCGGTCTGGGCCTGCACCTGGAGCAGCCCTAAGGCTTCAGCATTGCACCTAATCCCCCAAAACCAAAGGAGGCTGGACTCCCAGTAACTCTAACATGCCCAGGAGTGTATGTGAATAGGTCACAATCCCCCCCCCCAAACAGGGAGTAATTTGGGACCCTTGGGGACCTATAAACTCCCTCAAGGCCAGTGGTTCGGGACCCTTCCAGTCTGTCCCTGCAACTGGGGCAGCTTTCATCTCTGTACCCAATCCCCCAAGCCCCAGAGAAGGCTGGATTCTGATGAGTTCTAACATGCCCAGGAACGTAGGATCATAGGATCACAGGACAACAGGATCTTAGAAGCTTTGTAACACCAGTATTTCAGGACCCCAGAAGCAGCTGGAATCTGAGGAGTTCTGACACAGTCAAGATAACAGGAGAGATAGGCTCCAGTCAGAGAAAGTGAGTTTAGGTAGCATTAGACATAACCAGATGATGAAAGGCAAGCGCAAGAACATAAGCAAAAGAAACCAAGGTTACTTAGCATCATCAGAACCTAGTCCCACCACAGCAAGTCCTGAATACCCCATGAGACCCGAAAAGCAAGATTCAGATTTAAAATCCCTTCTCATGATGATGATAGAAGAGTTTAAGGACATAAATATCTCCCTCAAAGAAATATAGGAGAACAAATGTAAACAGAAATGAAAAATGTAAATGAAGCCCTTAAGAAGGAAACACAAGAAAACACAACCAAACAGGTGAAGGAATTGAACAAAAAGATTCAGGACATAAAAATAGAAGGAGAAACAATAAAGAAATAACAAAGGGAGACTACCCTGGAGATAGAAAACCTAGGAAAGAGTCATGGATACAACCATCACCATCAGAATACAAGAGATAGAAGAGAAAAATCCCAGGTGAAGAAAATACCATAGAAAACATTGACTCAACTCTCAAAGATAATACAAAATGCAAAAAACTCCTAACCCAGAACATTCAGGAAATCCAGGAGACAGTAAGAAGACCAAAGCTAAGGATAGTAGGTATAGAACAAAGCGAAGATTCCCAACTTAAAGGGCCAGTAAATATCTTCAACAAAATTATAGAAGAAAATTTCCCTAACCTAAAGAAAGAAATGCCTATGAACATACAAGAAGCCTACAGAATTCCAAATAGACAAGATCAGAAAAGAAATTCCCCCTGTCACATAATAATCAAAACACTAAATGCAGAAAAACAAAACCAAAAAATTTAAAAGCAATAATGGAAAAAGTTCAAGTAATTTATGAAAGCAGAATTTCAGAATTACACTAGAATTCACACCAGAGACTATAGAAGCCAGAAGATCCTGGACAGACATCATACAGACCCTAAGAAACACAAATGCCAGCCCAGGCTACTATATCCAGCAAAACTCTCAATTACTGTAGATGGAGAAACCAAGATATTCCATGACAAAACCAAATTTACACAAATCCAGCACTACAAAGGATAATAGAGGAAAGTCACCAACACAGGGAGGGAAATTAAACCCTAGAACAAGCAAAAAAGAAGTCTTCTTTTAACAAACACAAAAGCAACAATCATTTCGTTTTAACATCTCTTAACATGAATGGAATCAATTCCCCAAATAAAAGACATAGACTAACAACTGGATACATAAACAGGGCCCAACATTTTGCTGCATACAGGAAACACACCTCAGTGACATAGACAGAGACTACCACAGAAAAAAAAGCCTGTAAGCCAATTTTCCAAACAAATGTTCCCAAGAAATAAGCTGGAGTAGCTATTTTAATATTGATTAAAATCGACTTTCAACCAGAAGTTATCAAGAAAGATAAGAATAGAAGCTTCATACTCATCAAAAGAAAAATCAACCAAGATGAAGTCTCAATTGTGAACATATATGCACCAAATGCAAGGGCAACCACATTCATAAAAGAAACTTTACAAAACTTAAAGCACACATTGCACCTCACACAATAGTAGTTGGAGATATCAACACCCCACTCTCAGCAATGGACAGATTATGGAAACAGAAACAAAACAGAGATAGAGTGAAACTAAGAGAAGTTATAAACCAAGTGGATTTAGCAGATATTTATAGAACATTTCATCCAAAAACAAAAGAATATACCTTCACCTCAGCACCTAATGGTACCGTCTTCAAAATTGACCATGCAATTGTTCACATCAGGCCTCAACAGATATAAGAAAATTAAAATCATTCTATCAGATCAACATGGACTAAGGCTGGTCTTCAATAATAACAAAAACAATGGAAAGCATACATGCACATGGAAACTGAACAGTGATCTACTCAATGATAACTTTGCCAGAGAAGAAATAAACAAAGAAATTAGAAACGTTTAAGAATTTAATGAAAATGAGGACACATCATACCAAAACTTGTGGGACACAATGAAAGCAGTGCTAAGAGGAAAACTCATAGCTCTAAGTGACTACAAACAACAACAACAACAACAAAACAAAAAAAAAAAACCCAAAAAAAACAAAAAAAACAAGGCCCCAGGGTAAGACGGCAGCTCCTGGTCCTTGCCACACAGACTTCTGCCTTCCCAGGAGACCCGCAGGTGGAGAAGTCGTGACACTCAGCGCAGAGCCTCAATGCAGGAACCAAGTCGGAAGGGAACGCCTCGGGTGACCCCTTATCTCTGTGGGCTGGGGGCTGATTGGCCAGAGGCCCATACTCCCTGCTTACACCGGGTCGCCTTCCCTCCATCCGCTCTCGGGACCTCACCCTTGGAGGAGTCAAGAAGAAAACCTTCACCCCAAATATCATCAGTCGGAAGATCAAAGAAAAACCAAAAGAAGTAACTATGAAGAAGGAAAAACGTGAACAGGACAAAGACTGCCAGTGTGAGGGCCGTGGACCAGGACGTGGCAGTCCAGAAGTGATCCAGTCCCATTCTATCTTTGAGCAGGGTCCAGCAGAAATGATGAAAAAAAAGGGAACTGGGATAAGACAGTGGACATGTCAGACATGGGACCTGCTCGTATCATCAACATCAAGAAAGAGAAGAGAGAAACCGATGAAGAAACCAAGCAGATTCTGCGCATGCTGGAGAAGGACAATTTCATCGATGACCAAGGGCTAAAGAATGACACACAGAACATGCCAGTGCAGCTGCCACTGGCTCATTCAGGGTGGCTTTTTAAGGAGGAGAGTGAAGAGCCAGATGTTAAGCCTTTTTCGGCTGGCCCCAAGGAAGAAGACATGGAAGCGAATGCGCCTGTTGTCAAAGTGAAAGACTAGCCACGGGATGAGGAAGAGGAGGCCAAGGTGAAAGCCCCTCCAAGATCAGCCAGGAAGACCCCTGGTCTCCCAAAGGGCATGTCTGTTGCAGAGCTGCTCAGAGAGTTGAGCCTCATGAAGGATGAAGAGCCGCTGTTCCTTCAGCTGCCTGATACCCTTCCTGGGCAGCCGCCCACTCAGGACGTCAAGCCTATCAAGACAGAGGTGCAGGGCAAGGATGGACAGACGGTAGTCATAAAGCAGGAGAAAGACCGGGAAGCCAGGCTAGCAGAGAATGCTTGTACCTTGGCTGACCTGACAGAGGGTCAAGTGGGCAAGCTGCTCATCTGAAAATCAGGGAAGGTGCAGCTCCTCCTGGGCAAGGTGACTTTGGATGTGACCATGGGAACAACCTGTTCTTTCCTTCAGGAACTGGTGTCTGTGGGCCTTGGAGACAGCAGGACAGGGGAGATGACAGTCCTGGGCCATGTGAAGCACAAACTTGTATGTTCTCCTGATTTTGAAACTCTCTTGGATCACAAACACCGATGAAATGGACAGATGGAGAAGGATGGTGACTGTGCCTTGACTGCACATGTTCTCATGCAGCCTAGAAAGGGGCCTTATTAGCACACCCATTGCAGCCTTTGGCAGCTGTAGTCCCAGTTTCCCTCGACTAGGGCAGGTGCTGCCCCCTCACCCCAGCAGCTGTGAATGGGCCTTCACACAGCATGAGTATGGAAGGCACATCCTCACCTCTGGGAACTTGACCCTGCTATTTATTTTTTATTTATGTCTTAATCCTCAGCTGACTGCGTTCTCCCAGAGAAGGATGGGGCAGACTTCTTTTTGGGAAACCATGGGCTACAGGGATGGGAAGGGGAGGGGCTTGAGTGGGTAGGAAAGAACAGGGATGGGATGGAACGGAACTCGAGACGTAAGACTCAGTCCTAGCTCACTGGTTTCTAGTTCTGGGTCCTTGAACAAACTACCTAACCTTCTAAGCCTCATATTCCTCACTCGGCAAACATGAGGATAATACCTACCTCACAGGATTGGTGTGAGGATCAAATGGAGTGTTGTAGATGAGAACTCCTTGCACAAGATCAGGCATACATTATATAAGGGTGTGTGTGTGTGTGCATACACATACATACATATGTATATATACACATGTACATACCCATAGGCTCTCAGTAAATGTTAGTTTTCCTTTCCGTTGCTCGAGTCTATTTCCAAACAAATGAACATTATACTCTGAAGAAGTAAGTGGTTCTGTTCACATCCTTACTTTTGTGACTCCATTGGTTTTTAATTTTTGTTTTAACTATTTCAGTGCTGAGCCTGAGACCTGGAGCATGCTAGGCAAGTGCTCTACCTCTGAGCCATAAACCCCAGCTCTCATTCATCCTTGCTCTGCATCCCATTCCCACCCTGGACTCAAGGAATGAATGAATGAATGAATGAATGAATGAATGAATGAACGAATGAATGAATGTTCGTGTCAGCTCTTCTGCAGCTTCTATCCCTGTCTTAGCCACCTGCTTCCTGTTGGAGTTTCTGTTGGAGGAAGTTAGAGGAGCCGTATGGGTAGCCTTATGGCACCCTGAAGCGGCCTTTAGGTGATGCAGTAGGAGGACCGCTTACTCGTTCACCCTCTCCTGCAAAGAGTGGCCAGTAGACTAACTCCTGTAAAGGTATTGGTCAAGAGAAACATCTGGTCAGAATTCTCACTACACCTCATCCGGTGGTGCTTAAAAGAACAAACAGCCTTGGTGAGATTGGGGTTGACACTTGATGGGCATGCTCCTACTTTAGAGGCTTGGTGCTTGAGCTGTTCTCTTCTGCCTCCTAGCGTCACTAGGTCACCGTGTCATGCCTGGGTCCCACTGCCATGCCTACTACTTCCTTCACTGGGGATCATTGTGCTGCCCACGATGCCTGAGAGAACATCCTAGTCAGCAGGGCTGAGGCATTTTCAAGTTGGAGGAAAGACACAGCCTAGCGTGTAGCATCTACAGTGATGAAGCCCAGACTCAGTAGGGACTGCCAGGTGGCTCTAGAACCATTAGCTACTTCTTGCAGTCTCTCTTCTAGTCTGTGGTTTATTGAGCACAACTGAGGCTTTTCCTACAGAGCCTCCCAGGCTACCCAACCAGCTACCGTGAAGAGATGGGATAGTGACTATGTTTCTTGGAACCAGAAGCTCATATTCTGTCAGGGAGTGGTATTTCTGTATCTCATCATGGAGAATAGGAGAGAAAGGGGTTCCCTGGGAGTGTATGCCATGTATGCTATAGAAATCCTGTCAGGTCTAAGGCAACTTTGATTAGCTCTAGGCTCCAGCCCTTTGTGCTTTTAAATAGCTGATGTACTGCCTTTGGGTGTCTGTAGGATCCTCTGTGTTCTCATCTACAACCCCCTGCTTTTTCCCCCACTTTTGGAGTGTCCTTGTGTCTAAAGATGTTTTGTATTTTGCAATCCATAGTTCTTTGTGATTTTAAAGTGGTTGTTGTTGTTTTGGTTTTTTGTTTTGTCTTTTTCTTAAGTGAGACAATATCTCTGTGTAGCTCAGTCTGGCCTCAAAGTTTCAACCCTGCCCTGGCCTCCTGAGTACTTTGATTATTGGCATGCACCAACCATGGACAGAAACCCTTGGATTCTTTGAGCCTTGCAAGAAGATACTTGTGCCACCTTCTCACTCACTTCACCATTTAAAATGCCTTTACAGTGAAGCTTTCGACTGTGTTAGTTCTCACCACCTGTCTCTAGGTCCCAGATGCACAAGTTAGCTCACTGGTAAGAGGCTGAGAAAATGAGGCCAATCTGCTTCCTTGGCTGAGCCTCTGAAGGGAAGCATCCACGTCTACCAACAAATATGTGCAAATAACAGGGGGTGGGGAGGCAGTTGATACAAGGGTGCAAATGAATGCAAATATATTACTACCTGCATCTGTGTGTATATATATTGTGTTAGAAACAAAAAGAACTAAAGACTTGTTCATTTCTTTGTGTAAAGCGGGTCTGTAGGCTTCAGTCAGTCTTGGGAATGACATCAATTCCACAAGTAACCTTGGAGAGAGGAAAAAGTCAACTTGTTCACCCTCAGTTTGTTTTTTCTTAATTAAAAAAAATAATGTTATCTCCACAGCTCTTTTCATATAGTGTTTTGTTGTTTTTTTAAATTAAAATGATTACTTTGTAAAAAAAAAAAAAAACAAACACACAACAAAACAAAAACAAAATAAAACAAAAAACTGGAGAAAGTATACTCTAGCAGCTTGACAGCACACCTGAAAGCTCTAGAACAAAAAGAAGCAAATGCACCCAAGAGGAGTAGACAGCAAGAAATAATCAAATTCACGGCTGAAATCAACCAAGTAGAAAGAAAAAGAACTATACAAAGAATCAACAAAAACAGGAGATAGTTCTTTGAGAAAATAAACAAAATAGATAAACTCTTAGTGAGACTAACCAGAGGGCACAGAGACAGTATCCAAATTAATAAAATCAGAACTGAAAAGGGAGACGTAACAACAGAAATTGAGAAAATTCAAAAAATCATCAGAGCCTACAACAAAAGCCTATACTTAACAAAACTGGAAAATCTGGACGAAATGGACAATTTTCTAGACAGATACAAGACATCAAAGGTAAATCAGGATCAGATAAACCATCTAAATAGTCCTATAACCCCTAAAGAAATAGCAGCAGTCATTAAAAGTCTCCCTATCAAAAAAGCCCAGGACCAGATAGTTTTAGTGCAGAATTCTATCAGACATTCTAAGTAGACCTAATACCAATTCTCTATAAACTATGCCACAAAATAGAAACAGAAGGAACACTAACCAATTTGTTCTATGAAGCCACTATTATGGTCACACCTAAACCACACAAAGACTCAGCAATGAAAGAGAACTTCAGACCAGTATCCCCTATGAATATCTATGCAAAAATACCCAATAAAGTCCTCACAATCTGAATCCAAAAACACATCAAACAATCATCCATCATGATAAAGTAGGCTTTATCCCAGGAATGCAGCGATGGTTCAATATATGGAAATCCATCAATGAAATTCACTATATAAACAAACTCAAAGGAAAAAAAAAACACATGATCATCTCACTAGATGTTGAGAAAGCATTTGACAAAATTCAACATCACTACATAGTAAAAGTCTTGGAAAGAACAGGAATTCAAGGCCCATACCTAGACATAGTAAGAACAACGTACAGCAAAGTAGTAGCTAATATCAAACCAAATGGGAAGAAACTTGAAGCAATCCCACTTAAATCAGGGACTAGACAAGGCTGCCCACTCTATCCCTATCTATTAAATATAGTACTTGAAGTCCTAACCAAAGCAATTAGACAACAAAAGGAGACCAAAGGGATAAAAATAGGAAAGGAAGAAGTCAAAATATCACTATTTGCAGATGATATGAGAGTATACTTAAGTGACCCCAAATTTCCACTAGAGAACTCCTAACCCTGATAAACAACTTCAGCAAAGTGACTGGATATAAAATTAACTCAAACAAATGAGTTGCCTTCCTCTACATAAAGGACAAACAGGCTGAGAAAGAAATTAGGAAAATAACATTCTTCACAATGGTCACAAATAATATAAAATATCTCAGCATGAATCTAACCAAGCAAGTGACAGAACTGTATGACAAGAACAAGTCCCTGAAGAAAGAAATTGAAGACTATCTCAGAAGAAGGAAAGATTTCCCATGCTCATGGATTGGCAGGATTAATATAGTAAAAATGGCCATCTTGCCGAGTGTAATCAACAGATTTAATACAATCTCCATCAAAATTCCAACTCAATCTCAACTCAATTCTTTACAGAGATAGAAAGAGCAATTCTCAAATTCATTTGGAATAACAAAAGACCCAGGATAGTGAAAACTATTCTCAACTATAAAAGAAGTTCTGGAGGAATCACTGTTCTTGACCTCAAACTGTGCTACAGAGCAGTAATGATAAAAACTTCATGATATTGGTACAGAGATAGGCAAGAAGATCAATGGAATAGAATCGAAGACCCAGAAACGACCCCACATACCTACAATCACTTGATCTTTGACAAAGGACCTAAAACCATTCAGTGGACAAAAGACTATATTTTCAACAGGTGGTGATGGTTGAACTGGAGGTCAGCATGTAGGAAAATGCAAATCAATCCATTCTTATCTCCTTGTACAAAACTCATGTCGAAGTGGATCAAGAACCTCCATATAAAATAGGACATACTAAAACTAATAGAAGAGAAAGTGGGGAAGAGACTCGAATACATGGGCATAGGGGAAAAGTTTCTGAACAGAACACCAATGCCTTATGCTCTAAGATCAAGAACTGACAAATAGGATCTCATAACATTGCAAAGCTTTTGTAAGGGAAGAGACACTGTCCATAGGACAAAATGGCAACAAACAGATTGGGAAAAGATTTTTACCAATCCTACATTGGATAGAGGACTAATATCCAAAATTTACAAAGAACTCAAGAAATTTGCCTCCAGACAATCAAATAACCCTATTAAAAATGGGGTGCAGAGCTAAACCAAGAATTTTTAATTGAATAATTCTCAACTGAGGAAACTCGAATGATTAAAAAGCACCTAAAGAAGTGTTCAACATCTTTAGTCATCAGGGAAATGCAAATGAAAACAACCCTGAGATTTGACCTCACACCAGTCAGAATGGCTAAGATTAAAAAGTCAGATGACAGCAGATGCTGGTAAGGATGTGGAGAAACAGGAACACTACTCCATTGTTTGTGAGATTTTAAGCTTGTACATAGTATTGCCTGTGAATCCAGCGATACTACTCCTGCACATATACCCAGAAGATGCTATAACATATAGCAAGGACACATGCTCCATTATGTTCATAGCAGCATTATTTATAATAGCCAGAAGTTGGAAAAAGCCCAGATGTCCTTCAACAGAGGAATGGATACAGAAAATGTGATACATTTACAAAATGGATTATTACTCAGCTAATAAAAAACAATGAATTCATGAAATTCTTAGGTAAATGGATGGATCTAGAAATTATCATACTGAGTGAGGTAACCAATCACAAAAGAACACACATAGTATACACTCCTTGATAAATGGATATTTGCCCAAAATCTCATAAAACCCAAGACAAAACTCAGAGACCACAATGAAGCCCAAGAAAAAGAAAGACCAAAGTTTGAGGTGCTTGGGTCCTTCTTACAAATAGTATAAAATTCTCACAGGAGCAAATATGAGACAATGTGTGGTGCAGAAACTGGAGGAGGGACCATCCAGAGACTACACTACCTGGAGATTCCTCTCATATGCAATCATCATATTCAAACACTGTTGTGGATGTCTGGAAGTGCATGCTGACTGGAGCCTGATATGCCTGTCTCCTGAGAGGCACTGCCAGATCCTGACATATACAGAAACCAATGCTCACAGATAACCATAAAACTAATCACAGGGTGCCCATGATTAACTCCTCCCAGGGAGGAGTTAGAGAGAAGACTGAAGGAGTTGAAGGGGTTTGTGGTCTCATGGGGACAGCAACAATACGAACCAACCATAGCTCTCAGAGTCTGAACAGCTAGCCTGGGAACACACATGGAGGGACCAATGTCTCCAGCTGTATATGTAGAGGAAGATAGACTTGTCGTGAATCAGTGGGAGAAGAGGGACATGGTCCCTTGAAGGTTGGATGCCTGAAAAATAGTGAATTTAAGGGTGGGGAAGAGGGAGTGGGTAGATGGGTGGGGGTACACCCTCATAGAAATAATTGGAGGGAGGATGGGTTAAGGGGTTTCTGAAGGGGGTAAAGGGGAAAGAGGATAACCTCTGAAATGTAGATAAATAAAGTATTTAATAATAAAATAAAAAGAAAAACAGACAAACAAACAAAAACAAAACAAAAAACAGATAATGGAACTGGCTTTCGCAATTGCACATTTGCAAAATACCCATATTACTGGGATTCCTTATAATTGTGAAGGACAAGAGCCTATGGAAGGAGTCCATGGAACTTTAAAACAATATCTTCATAAAATAAAAAAGGGGAAGACATATCCCCATACACCACAAATTTATTTAAACCATGTCCTTTTAATTTTTAATTTTAAATTAAATTTTTTAAAGAAAATTTGGATGGCAAGAAACTTTCTGCTGAGTGTCTATGGAACCCTACAACTAGGCATACTTATGCATAGGTGAAAGGGAAGGATCCACTTATTGGCATATGGTATGATGATCTCGATCAAGTGTTTAATATGGGGAAGAGGACATGTTTGTGTTTTTTTCTGCAGAATGCTGAAGGAGCATGATGGCCACCAGAGAGATGTGAGACATGGTGATGCCAGGACAAAGGATGATGCTGACCTGTGAGCTTGCTGAGTGTCCTGACAATGTTGACTGGGAAGCTGTATTGGACATATGTTCCTGACCCACCATTGCTTACATATACCCCTGATGGGAGAAGTTGCCTTGCCTCAAGCTTTTAGACCTTGCAGAAGACAGAATCAAAAAGAGAAGTTATAATGACTCTTATTGTTCTTAAATTTGACCAGTTATTCAAACTCAATGATGGACTGGTCTAGAAATCAACCCAATATTAGAAATAACAATATTCATTTTGTTAGTCTGGTTCTGAACATTTTCAGGAACATATATGGAAGTTAGCTGCAGTTCTCTATGATGTTATGTTAGCAAGAGATAAAATTTGGACAGGACCTGGATTTCAAACTGGTTAAGGCTCTTTTAATTGTCAAGTTAAAATTGCTTTTGTTTCTTCTACAGTATTTAATGTAAGTTGCATTGACTGTACACCTTCTAATTGTGTTTGTGTTTTGAAATCCTTCATGTTAGTTAAGGGCGTCTATCAACCAGCTTTTGTTTTAGTGCCCTAAGTATCACTGAACCTTAATATTCTAAAAATAGTTTGCAAGTACTGGAATAAGTGAATCGGACTTTAAGAAGAAGCAAGAGGCTTGATATTGTTGGTATAACAGCTTTAATTACATTAATTGCTAGCACCACTGCTTCTGCAGTTGCTGTGACACAAGAAATTAAGACAGCTACTTTTGTTAATCATTTAGCAAAAAAATATTACTAATGTGTTGACTACAAGCGGATTTAGATAGGAATTTGGAAGAACAGATTGATGCTCTTTATCCTATTCAAATTATTTGAGGAAGGTTCAGAATTTAAGTGTAAGGAGCCATCTAGAGTGTCATGCCAAATACTATTTGAATCATGTTAGTTCTAAAATTTACGGTGTTAGTCATTATAATTAGGAAAAAGTTTAAAGACACTTGCAGTGTATTTCACATAAATCTAACACCTCCTTGGATGATTTAATGTTACATAGTGAGCTTATGAATTTCAAGAATGCTGCTTTGCTGAGTGTTGATGTGGTAGATACCGCTGATAAAATTACCTGCAGCCTGATGTCAGTATTTCTGTTTTGGTCAGGCTTCATAGCTTGATCATGCTAGCCCTTCTTGTCCTGGGAATACTTTTATTCCGTCCCATTGTGTTAAAGCTTGTCTTTAACAACATCAACATGTTGGCAGCCAAGTACATGACTTGAAACTGAAAAATGGACCCCCAGACAGAGTTATTAATTTAACAGACTGGCAAATCAAGGAGGGGTAAGATTCTGTACCGAGCCTTACCAACCTAAGACAGAATTGCATTGCTTTTGATAATGCATATTCCATGACAGGTTAATGAAGGCATTCTTGTCAGAATGATGTAAGGCAGGCTCAGTCTTGTTTATGAAATAAAAAAAAGGGAAGATGTGGAGAGCTTTGGGGGCTGCTTGGCAGGAATCTGACATTGGCCAAGGATAAAGAAATTGGCTGCTTGGCAGGAACCTGACATTAGGCTAGAACAAAAAAAATAATTTCTGGCAGAAATCTAAATCTTAGTCTAGAACAAATAGTAATCTCAGGCAGGAACCTAAATATTAGGCTAGAACAAAGAAGTAATTTCAGACTGAAATCTAAATTTTAGGCTGGAACAAGGAAGTAGGCTTCAGACATGAAAATGACTTTGAGCTAGGACAGGGAAGTTGGCTCAGATATTTTGGTCATCCTGATAAGCCCTTAGAAACAGTGATCATGGATGTATTCACAGAATTGTGTTTAATACCTTGGTTGTTCTTTGACTTTTTGTGTTTTTTGTCTTGCTTGTTCCTTGATTATTTGCATATGTTGTATTTCTAGACCCTCAACCTAGAACTAACCTTAATTTATGCATATAATTAAATTGTTTAAGAGCAAATAGAGGAGGAAGATGGTGTAGGGGGTTTTAGGGAGGTGAAATGAGGAAAGAACATGACATCTGAAATGTAAATAAATAAAATATCCAATAAAAATTAAAGAATAAAAGTGAAAGTTCACAGTGCTACACGCCTATAAGGAAACTGTAGAATTTCCTACTTGCAACCTAAACAGCATAGCTGAAAACTGTAGTGCAAAAAGTAGCGAACACATCCAAATGGAGTATATATCAGAATATAATTAGACTGAAGGATGAAATGAATAAAATTGAAATAAAGACAACAATACAAATTAATAATGAATCAGTAAGTTGGTTCTGTGAGAAAATCAAAAAGCTCAACTAACTCTTAGCCGAACTACATAAAAGACTGAGGGAGGATATCCAAATATTCAAAATCAGAAATGAAAGGGAAACATAACTACACACAGAGAAGATATCCAAAGAATCTTTGGGTCACATTTTAAAAACCTACACTCCAAAAACTGAAAAATATAAAAGAAATTGTCAATTTTCTCAAAAAAATAATTTATCACAGTTAAATCAAGATTAAATTAACAAGTTAAATAGACCTATAATCCTCAGGAAATACATACAATTACTAAGTCTTCCAACCAATATAGCTAGGGCCAAACTCTTTTAGAGCTGAATTGTACCAGACATTCAAAGAAGTCCTAATGTCAATACTCCTCATATTATCTCATAAGATAGGGACAGAAGGGATATTGTCAAATTCATTCTATAAGGTCAGAGACACCCTGATATGCAAACCATACAAATAATTAACAAAGAAAGAAAATTTAATAAAATCTTATTTTGAATCATATAAGATTTATCCCCACTAGTTTGTATTATTCATTTTTAATATGTGAATTAAACTTTTATTTTATTAGCATATGCTAATGTCTTTATTTTTAATTAGCATGAACAGAGGCAGATGTTATTGTGTTATTTTTCTACATATGTATTTTGCATACCATCTTACTCTGCTCTTCTCAACACTGCATCAACCTTGTACACATTGCTCTTAGTCTTCTTCATGGTTCATGTCATGTGTCTTCTGTTACCTTTCTGTACCCATTCCACTCCACAAAGTTCTGTTTTCCTCTCAAGTCCCCCTTTCTATATTCACGAACTATACTCATAGGTGTGTGTGTGTGTGTGTGTGTGTAGGAGAGAGAGAGAGGGGGGGGCTGGCGGGAGGGCCGGGGGCCTGGGGGGGGGAGAGAGAGAGAGAGAGAGAAAGAGAGAGAGAGAGAGAGAGAGGAGAGAGAATATCACAGAAACACAGAATCACAGAAATAGAGTGATCTGGACTAAAAATTGACAGATGGTTTAGCACTTATCTTTTTGAAATTGGATTACTTCACCTGGCACAGTAAATTTCAGATTTGTAAAATTTTTAAAGAGTTTTATAACTTGTGGATAAATAAAGGTTCATTGAGTATATTTAATATTTCTTGTTTATGCACTCACTTTTTGAATAGCATATATTCTATGTCCTTGCTATTGTAAATAGACTTGTATCATACATGAATGTAGTTATGTCATCTCAGTGGCAGTATGTGCATTCTTTCGGGTATATGTTAGGTCATATTATGGAAGTTAATTTTAGATTTTTTTGAAAAACCTTCATCCTACTTTCCCTGATTACTGTACTAACTTACCCTTGCATCAGTAATTATTGTTGTTCAAACTCACAAGTATTTGTTGTCATTTGTTTTCTCGATGAGAGATAGCCATTCAGTTTGAAATCAAATAGTCCAGCAGAATCATTAATTGGTTTTTGTTTCTTCTGTTAATAAGGATTTTGAACACTCTAAAAAAATACTTTTTGACAACTTTTGTTTTGTCTTTTGACAATTGTCTTTCCAGTAGATTAGTCTATTTCTCTTGGCAGGGTTTTATGTGGGGGGCATGCTTAATTTTTGCCACTTTGTATTTTCCAGATATTGGCTATAGATGTAACTGAAAAAATGCCTTCTCCTATTGTGTGGCTATATGTTCACTGTGCTTATAGATTGGGATTGCTTGTATCGTGGTAGAAAAGTATTTAAATTTCATGTACTACAACTTGGTAATTCTTGGGTTGATTTCTTGTCTCATTGGAACATTACTCGGAAAGGTACTGCCCAAACCTCCTATTCTCATTTATTTTATGTGTATATGTATGTGTCTGAGTGTGGCTATGAGCACACTACAAGTATTCAGGTATGTGCAGAAGCTAAAAGATGGAATCTTCTGAATCTACATCTCCTGGAACTAGAGCTATACAGAATTGTGAGCCAACAAATATGTGGAAAATGAACCCAGCTCCTGTTCAAGAGTAGCAAATGAGTATACACTGAGCCACCGCTTTACTCCCATCATTTCAGGTTTTAGATCAAAATCTGTGATCCATCATGAATTGTCATTTATATAATGAATGTAGATTGAATTTCATTCCTTAGCAGGTGAATATCTGGTTTTTTGGTTTTTTGTTTGTTTGTTTGTTTGTTTTTCTTGTTTGTTTGTTTTCTTTTAGAAATCATTCCAATTTCTCAGAAAATTTGATACTGAAATATAAAATAGTTATATGTTGATTTTGTATCCTGAAACTATTAAAAATAGTTATCAGTTATAAACTCTTCCTAATGGAGAAAAGCATTTATTAAGTACAGAATCTTATCATCTTCAAATAAATATGATTTGATTTCTTCCTTTTTATTTATATCCTTTTATATTTTTCTCATATGATCTAGCTAAGAGTGAGCACTACTTTAAGTAAGACTATTAGGTGGGAACTTTTGTCTCATTCTAAAGTTTAGAGAAAATTATTTCCATTTTTAGCATTCAATGTAATGTTGGCTATACATTGTTACATATAATCATTCTACATAAAAGGATGTTCTATTTATTCCCACTTCAGGAATTTTATTATAGCTGTGCATTAAACTTTGTCAAATACAATTTTTTGAATCTACTGAAATGATTGCATTGTTTCTATCTTAAGTCTAATATGTAGTACATTACATTTAATTTCTCATGCATGTTGATCTAATCAAATCCCTAGAGAGCCATCAGTTATCATGTATTAACTTCACTCTATGTTTTTGAACTTGGGTTGCAAGTATATTGTTAAGGAATTCAGCAAGAAAATTGTTCTTTTTTTTCTAATTTTCTTTTCTTTTTGCTATATCATAGTCTTGTTTTGGTATTAAGTTAGTATGTTATTCAAGGTAGGAGCTTAGTGACAGTATTTGTGTTGTTAGAACAATTTAGTAAGTACAAATATTAGATCTTTAAAATTTTGAGAGAATCCAAATTGAGAGATCAAATGATAGGATCTCTGTTTCTGAACTTTTCTTTGTGAAAAAAACAAAACACTTCAGATTATGATTTTATTCTCATTGTTTGCTATTGGTCTGAAAAATAATTTATTAGGTACTATCTGTTTAAAATTTACCATTTTTGGAATATAGGTGTTACAAATATTTCCTGGTGATGTTTTCTGGATTTCATCACATTCTGTTGTAATAACACTTCTTTCTTTTCTAGTTTTATTAATTTTGATTTCTCTTCAGATAATTTTGGTTAAGCAAGACATTGCCAATCTTGTTAGTCTTCTCAGAAACAAAATGAAATGAAACTTTTGTTTTAGCCTTTTTAATGTACTGTTCTTTTACTTTTTGTTTTACCAATTTTTGCCCTAATCTTTTTTATTTCGTCTTATCTACTTAAGATTTGAATTTGACCTCTTCATGCTTATTTATGAGACTTTCATGAGGGCACCAGTTTAGAGATCCCTGGTGTTTCTTAATGTGAGCACTTGTAATTGTAGAATTTCCCTAGTGCTCTATTTGTGTGTAGATCTCTTCATGTGTTGTGACATCATGATCATTCAATATATGAAACTCTAATTTCTTCTCTAGTTTCACGAATAATCCACATTCATTCAAAAAATATTGTTTAGTCACTAAGTTTTTCTATGCTTTCTGAAATTAATCTTTAAAATGTTGTTTTTAGTTTTATTTAAATCTGGTTTTATATGATACAGGGTACGTCTTCTGTGATTCATATTATCAAAGATTCCATGAACTTCTAGAAAGAATGTATGCTTCCCATATGTTGAGTGGAATGCCTTGTAGATATCTGTTAAATCTAGTTGGCATGTGGTATAATTTAACTGTAAGTTTTTCTTAGTTATTTTCAAGACTTAGATATGTGGGAATAAGACGCTATAGTCTTCGCTGCTCTGTGTGGGCACCTCTGAGATGTGTGATGCTATTCAGCATTTGTCTTATTAAATTGAGGTCATTAGAATACATGGCCTAAATATTTTTAATTATTCTCAATTAATTTGTCTGTTTATTAGATATATGGCATTATCTTTATCTTTTCTCACTAGTTATTGTTTGAAGTCTTCTTTGTTGATAATAATGAATATGATAGCAGCTAATTTCCAACTTACATTTATTTGGAAGATTGACTTTCATGCCTTGAGGTTTAGCTTTTGAGTATGTACTGTCTGCATAATTTTCCTAACAACAATTGTTAAAAAAATAAATAAATAAATAAATAAATAAATAAATGTTAGATAAATAAATAAATAAATAACAACAACAAACTCAGTCAGCTGCTTCATATATTTTAATTGGTGAGTTGAACTCATTTACACTTACGGTTATCATTGACCACGATTTGATATTTCTTATGATTTTGTTAGATTATATTTGACTTGTAAGTGGTCTTCCTCTTCTGAATCTTAGAGTTTTTATCTTTGCTTTGATGGACATAATAGATTCCTCTGCTGTTCCTCTGTATTTATCACTTTCTCATATTGAATACATCTCTTTCTGTCTTCTCATGGGTACAACCTTTTTTTTGCCATAAAGAGAATTCCTTCAAACATTTTCCTCAGTGATAGACTTCGAGTTATGAATTTTTTAACTTGCTATTTTCTTGAAATAGCCTTATTTCTCCATCAATTTTAACAGCTAACTTTTTTGTGTATATTAATCTTAGTTGAGAGTATTTTGCTTTCTTAACTTGAAATATAGTATTTTAAAATGCAAAAAGTTGCTATCTCAAAATATCCAGGAAATCCAGGACGCAATGAGAAGACCAAACCTAAGGATAATAGGTATAGATGAGAGTGAAGATTCCCAACTTAAAGGGCCAGTAAATATCTTCAACAAAATTATTGAGGAAAACTTCCCTAACCTAAGGAATGAGATGCCCATAATCACACAAGAAGCCTACAGAACGCCAAACAGACTAGATCAAAAAAGAAATACCTCCCATCACATAATAATCAAGACTCAAAATGTACAAAACAAAGACAGAATTTTAAAAGCAGTAAGGGAAAAAGGCCAAATAACATATAAAGGCAAACCTATCAGAATTACACCTGACTTCTCACCAGATACTATAAAAGCCAGAAGATCCTGGACAAATATCATACAAACCCTAAGAGAACATAAATGCCAGCCCAAGCTACTTTACCCAGCAAAACTCTCAATTACCATAGACGGAGAAACTATGATATTCCATGACAAAACTGAATTTACACAGTATCTTCCCACAAATCCAGCTTTACAAAGGATAATAGCAGGAAAGCTCCAATACAAGGAGGGCAATCATACCCCAGAAAGAGCAAGAAAATAATCCTTTTCCATCAAACCCAAAAGAAGATAACCACACAAACGATGTCTCCACTATTAGCAAAAATGACAGGAAGCAAGAACACCCTCTCCTTAATATCTCTTAACATCAATGGACTCAATTCCCCAATAAAAAGGCATAGGCTAACGGACTGGATACGCAAACAGGACCCAGCTTTTTGCTGCTTACAGGAAACCCACCTCAGTGACAAAGACACTACCTTAGCGTAAAAGGTTGGAAAACAATTTTTCAAGCAAATGGCACTAAGAAACAAGCGGGAGTAGCCATTCTAATATCGAATAAAATCAACTTTCAACTTAAAACTATCAAAAAGGATAAGGAAGGGCATTTCATACTTGTCAAAGGAAAAGTCAACCAACATGAACTCTCAATTCTGAATATCTATGCGCCAAATACAAGAGCATCGAATTTCATAAAAGAAACCTTACTAAAGCTCAAAACACACATTGCACCTCACATAATAATAGTGGGAGACTTCAACACCCCACTCTCAGCAATGGATAAATCATGGAAACAGAAACTAAATAGAGATACAGTAAAACTAACAGAAGTTATGAACCAAATGGACTTAACAGATATCTATAGAACATTTAACCCTAAAGCAAAAGAATATACCTTTTTCTCAGCACCTCATGGTACCTTCTCCAAAATAGACCATATAATTGGGCACAAGACAGGCCTCAACAGATATAAGAAAATTGAAATAATTCCCTGCATCCTATCAGATCACCATGGTCTAAGGCTGGTCTTCAAAAATGACAAAGAGAATGGAAAGCCCACATTTACATGGAAACTGAACAACACCCTACTCCTTGATAATCAGGTAAGGGAAGAAATAAAGAAAGAAATTAAAAACTTTTTAGAATTTAATGAAAATGATGACACATCATACCAAAATTTATGGGATACAATGAAAGCAGTGCTAAGAGGAAAATTCATAGCTCTAAGTGGCTACAAAAAGAAACTGGAGGGAGCATACACTAACAGCTTGACAGAGCACCTGAAAGACCTAGAACAAAAAGAAGCTAATACACCCAAGAGGAGTAGAAGGCAGGAAATAATTAAACTCAGGGCTGAAATCAACCAAATTGAAACAAAAAGAACTATCCAAAGAATCAATAAAACCAGGAGCTGGTTCTTTGAGAAAATCAACAAGATAGATAAACCCTTAGCTAGACTAATCAGAGGGCAGAGAGACAGTATCCAAATTAATAAAATCAGAACTCAAAAGGGTGACATAACAACAGAAACTGAGGAAATTAAAAAAATCATCAGATCCTACTACAAAAGCCTATATTCAACAAAATTGGAAAATTTGGATGAAATGGACAATTTCTTAGACAAATACCAGTTGCCAATGTTAAATCAGGACCAGATAAACCATCTAAACAGTCCCATAACCCCAAAAGAAATAGAAGCAGTCATTAAAAGTCTCCCTACAAAGAAAAGCCCGGGACCAGACGGTTTTAGTGCAGAATTCTATCAGACCTTCAAGGAAGACCTAATCCCAATTCTTTTCAAACTATTCCACAAAATAGAAACAGAAGGTACACTACCCAACTCCTTCTTTGAAGCCACAATTACACTCATACCTAAGCCACACAAAGATCCAACAAAGAAAGAGAACTTCAGGCCAATCTCCCTTATGAACATTGATGCAAAACTACTCAATAAAATTCTAGAACCGAATTCAAGAACACATCAAAACAATTATCCATCACGATCAAGTTGGCTTCATCCCAGGAATGCAGGGTTAGTTCAATATTCGGAAATCCATCAATGTAATCCATTATATAAACAAACTCAAAGAAAAAAACCACATGACCATCTCACTAGATGCTGAGAAAGCATTTGACAAAATTCAACACCCCTTCATGATAAAAGTCTTGGAAAGGTCAGGAATTCAAGGTCCATACCTAAACATAGTAAAAGCAATTTACAGCAAACCAGTAGCCAGCATTAAACTAAATGGAGAGAAACTTGAAGCAATCCCACTAAAATCAGGGACTAGGCAAGGCTGCCCACTCTCCCCCTACTTATTTAATATAGTATTGGAAATCCTAGCCAGAGCAATTAGGCAACACAAGGAGGTCAAAGGGATACAATTTGGAAAGGAAGAAGTCAAAATCTCACTATTTGCAGATGATATGATAGTATACTTAAGTGACCCCAAAACTTCCACCAGAGAACTCCTAAACCTGATAAACAACTTTAGCAAAGTGGCTAGATATAAAATTAACTCAAGCAAATCAGTAGCCTTCCTCTACTCAAAAGATAAACTGGCTGAGAAAGAAATTATGGAAATGACACCCTTCAAAATAGTCACAGATAATATAAAATACCTTGGTGTGAACCTAACCAAGCAAGTAAAAGACCTGTATGACAAGAACTTCATTCCCCTGAAGAAAGAAATTGAAGCCGATCTCAGAAGATGGAAAGATCTCCCATGCTCATGGATTGGAAGGATTAATATAGTAAAAATGGCTATTTTGCCAAAAGCCATCTACAGATTTAATGCAATCCCCATCAAAATTCCCACTCAATTCTTCTCAGAGATAGAAAGAGCAATCTTCAAATTTATTTGGAATAACAAAAAACCCAGGATTGCGAAAACTACTATCAGCAATAAAAGAACTTCTGGAGGAATCACCATCCCCGACTTCAAGCTGTACTACAAAGCAATAGTGATAAAAACTGTATGGTATTGGAACAGAGACAGGCAGGAGGATCAGTGGAATAGAATAGAAGACCCAGAAATGAACCCCCATACCTATGGTAACTTAATCTTTGACAAAGGGGCTAAAACCATCGAATGGAAAAAAGATAGCCTTTTCAACAAATGGTGCTGGTCCAACTGGTGGTCAGCATGTAGAAAAATGAAAATTGATCCATACTTATCTCCTTGTACAAAGCTCAATTCCAAGTGGATTAAGGACCTCCACCTAAAACCAGCCACACTGAAACTAATAGAAGATAAACTGGGAAAAAGCCTGGAATACATAGGCACAGAGAAAAAGTTCCTGAACAGAACGCCAATGGCCTGTGCTCTAAGACCAAAAATTGACAAATGGGACCTCATAAAGCTGCAAAGCTTCTGTAAAGCAAAGGACATAGTCAATAGGACAGAGCGGCAACCAACAGATTGGGAAAAGATATTCACCAACCCTACATCTGATAAAGGGCTAATATCCAAGGTATACAAAGAACTGAAGAAATTAGACTCTAGACAATCAAAGAACCCTATTAAAAAATGGAGCACAGACCTGAACAAAGAATTCTCAACTGAGGAAGCTCGAATGGTTGAGAAGCACCTAAAGAAGTGTTCAGCATCCCTAGTCATCAAGGAAATGCAAATGAAAACAACACTGAGATTCCACCTCACACCAGTCAGAATGGCTAAGATCAAAAACACAAGTGACAGTACATGTTGGCGAGGATGTGGAGAAAGAGGAACACTCCTCCACTGTTGGTGGGATTGTAAACTGGTACAACCACTATGGAAGGCAGTCTGGCGGTATCTCAGAAAATTGAACATACCGTTACCTGGGGACCCAGCTATACCACTCCTGGGCATATACCCAAAAGAAGTTTCAACATACAACAGGGACACATGCTCCACCATGTTCATAGCAGCCTTATTTATAATAGCCAGAAGTTGGAAAGAACCCAGATGCCCTTCAACAGAAGAATGGATGCAGAAAATGTGGTACATTTATACAATGGAGTACTACTCAGCTATTAAAAACAATCAGTTCACAAAATTCCTAGGCAAATGGATGGAGCTGGAAAATATCATCTTGAGTGAGATGACCCAATCTCAAAGGAACATACATGGTATGCACTCACTGATAAGTGGATATTAGCCCAAAAGCTCACAATTTCTACGAATCTTCATATAGACCACATAAAACTCACATAGAAGAAGGAAGACCAAAGTATGAATGCGTTGGTCCTTTTTAGAAGGAGCATCAAAAGTTTCAACCAGAACTCCCAAAGTCTAAACCACCAACCAGAGAGCACAAAGGGAGGGACTCATGCACCTGTATAGGGAATTGAGGGTGACCTTGTTAGACTCCAGTGAAAGTGGAGGGCCAAGGTCCCCAAAAGTTTGGATCCCCTACTGTGTTGGAATTCGAGAGCAGGGAGATGGGACTGGGAGGATGTTTGGAGCACACCATCACAAAAATTAGGAGGAAGGGGTAGGGGATAAGGGATTTGGGGGGAGAATGAGAAAGGAGACAACATTGAAAGGTAAATACGTATAATACCCAATAAAAACCCCACACAGATAAAGGATTTAAAAAAAATGGAGTCTATTTATTTTAAATTAATTTCAATAGTTTCTAGGAGATGCAAATTGGCTAAGATACTATTTTAAGCTCTCCACAAAAGAATTTAAATATCTGTTCAATATCCTCAAAAGAGAGGTAAACACTAACTTCCTCAACAGTTAATTGACAAAAGAGAGGTAATCTCACAAAAAGTAGAAAAAGCTATTTCTAATCGATATATCATATAGTCTGATTGTCAGTGGAGCTATAAAAGTCCTTTGACAAAAGATTATTAATATAGATTTATATATCCTTAAATAAGGCCTTCATGACTCTCTGAGTGTGGAAGGAGCAACTGTTGGCGCTTCTGCCCTGATTTTACAAGAACTCTGAAAAATTGGCTTTAAAAACAAAAGAGGGGGAACGGTACCCCCTCAGAAGGAGTCCCCCTGAGATACTCTCCATCATGCCTTGTTCACTTTTCTCTCTCTAAAGCTGAAAGCTCATGGCAAATCTCTTGCTGACCATGTTGGTGACCTCGGGCACCACCAAGACCAACAAAACTTTGCCACAGATATGGGGAAGGACCCTCATACCCATAAAGGGAATGCCCCAGTCCCAGTTCCCTTATGGAGCCGAGGACTGATATGTCTGCCCAATACCACAGAAGGCACAGCTAACCGGCTACCACAAATATTAATGAAAAAAATAGATACCCTCACAAAGCCAGGCCCAATCATAAATACGATGAATAACAATTTACATCCAGGGAAGAGAAATCTCCCTGAGAATCCCCTTCTTTTTTCTTTCCAGGTAAAATTGAATCACCCGTGATGCCTGCTATTAGAAGTTCTAACCCAGATGGACCAGAAGCCAGGAGCCTCGCCCTTACCCTCACCCCCTACCTTTTCCCACCTGCACAAGGTCCCCTGAAGCTGGGCAACTGCAAGATCCTGCTTGGCAACTGCAGATAGACTCAAAGCAGTGTACCATATCATCTGAAGAATAGCAGGGAGACCATAACTCAAGCAGTGTACCATTTCTTCTGAAGAATAGCAGGTTGCAGTCCTCCTCGCCCCCACGAATAACCAGGACCCGCCGGTCGGGTCAAGTTGCACCCAGACGTGGGGCTCGAGGCACGGACCCATCCGGACGGACCCTCATTGAGAGGATGTGCGCACGACATCAAGATTGAGCAAGACAGAGATCATCGCCTGTGACCTGTAGTCCACGGAACCAGGTTGATGCTGCCATCAAGAAGGCAGTTGAAGTTCATTACCATCAGCTGTAAATTGCAGAGGATCCAGAAGTGACTCCGCAGGAGACTGACACAGCTGTCAGCTCCCCTGCCTCCCCCTACGGTCGACCCCTAGACTTCCACGCCCTCCAGAAGGGTTCCTGGTATGCCTGGCTTTGCCCTCATTTCTCTCGCTAGAGAGCTTGGCCTCTTGATCACCACAACAAAAATTGGCTTTTTCCTAAACCAAGGCCACCCTTGATATGGCCGCTAACATTGGGGAGCCTTCCTTTATGACAATATTACACCCCAAACTGACAAATGGTTGGTAACTTGAACATTTACAAGAGACTAGGATGGCTGTGAGTTAGTCCAATGACGGGATTATTGTAGGTCCACTTCCCAGGGGCCCACCCAATGCAGCCGAAAAGGAGTGCGTGGTGCTGGGAGTGGGGGCAGCCTACATGGCCTAAGACAGGGCTCTCACCCTCCTTTCACCCACATCAGAGTCCCTTGACGTTGCCCATCGTCGACAGCCTAAAGCCTTCGACCATCGATGTGACTCGTCTCACATCAGTGTTTTGGGGTTGTGAACTTGTCTAAGACCCCCCATAATTAGACATCCAAATTCAAAACTCACATAGTTGGGATTGAACATAAGACGCCTTCTCTAACTAAACAGAGAAGGGGGAGATGCCAGAAGCCAGGACCCTCGCCCTTACCCTTACCCCCTACCTTTCCCCACCTGCACAATGTCCTCTGAAGCTTGGCAACTGCAAGATCCTGCCTAGCAACTGCAGATAGACTCAAAGCAGAGTACCATGTCTTCTTAAGAATAGCAGGGAGACCATAACTCAAGCAGTGTACCATATCTTCTGAAGAACTGCAGGTAGATCATAATTCAAGGCAGTGCACCATATAGACCATGACATGTTTCAAGGCACAGGCCAAGAAGATTTTGTACTCTTCCACCACCTGGACCCTCTTACCCCCTCCCCTTGTAAAACATGCTATAAAAAAGCATTTCATGTTCAAAAAAAAAAAAAGAAATTTAAAAAAAAAAGAAAAAAAAAGAAATATAGTATTTTGTGGTTTTTTTCCTGATATTTCTATTTGCAGTTGATAAATATGATGGTATTTATTTTTTTTTAGCATATACACTTTCTATGAGCTGCTGATTTTCCCTTACAACTTTTAAAGATATTGTTTACTAGTGGGGTTTTGTTTCTTGGTTTTTGTGGTTTTTTTTTTGGTCTTTGGGTATTTGCCTGAATGTATGTTTGGGCAATCTGTGCATGTCTGGTACCTATGAAGGCCAGAAGAGGTCATGAAATCAATTGGAACTGAAGTCACAGACAGCTGAGAGCTCCCATGTGAGTCCTGAGAATCAACTCTGGTCTTCTAGAAGAACAGTCAGCCCTCTTAACCACTGGACCATCTCTTAAGATTCTCCCTTTTAATAGTGTTTATTTTGTTTGTGTGTGTGTGTGTGTGTGTGTGTATGTGTGTTTTATCAATTGATTGATTGATATCTTTTTAAATTTAATTTTATTTATATTTTTTATTTATTCATTTTATATCCTGCTTGCTTCCTTCTGCATGGTCATAACCTCCCAAAATCCTTCCCTTATCCCTCCCTCCCCTTCTCCTTTAAGCAGGTGGGGTCCCCTGCCTATTCCTCCACCCTGGCACTTCAAGTCTCTGTGAGGCTAGATGCTTCCAATTCCGCTGTGGTCAGACAAGGCAGCCTACCCAGAAGAACATATCACACATGCAGGCAACAGCTTTTGGGACAGCCCCTGCTCCAGTTCCAGACCCACATGAAGACCAAGTTGCATTTCTGCTACATATATGTGGAGAGGACTAGGTCTAGCCCATATATGTTCTTTGGTTGGAAATTGATTAATATCTTAGAGCATGTGCATCAGTGGTTCGAAACTTGGGTTTAGATTTTTTCATTTCTTTCTATATAGGAAATTGTACACTATAATTTCTTCGAACAAATTGTCTGACTCTTTTTATGTTATTTCAGCACCTTCTACTTTCTCATAGATTCTTTGGTTTGCTGTCTAGAATATATCCCAGACTTCTTAGAAATCTTCATCCTATTTATTCTCTTCTGTATATGAATTTGAGTTTTTCTGTCCTTCATCTTTGTCCCCAATCCCTGACATTTGTTCTGTTTGGCCTTATTTGTTGATGATGTTCTTTGTCATATGTTTTATTTTACTGATTAATTTTATTTATTTGAGAATACATTTTGTGTTTTCTCAATGTCTATATTTCTTGCTATGCTTTTTTTTCTAAATTAAAAACTCTCTTCAAGGTTACTATGTATCCCTCTCACTTTGATAACTTTCTTTACAGGCTCTGACCTGATTCCCCCACTGTTCATTTGGTTATTTTAGGTCTCTGTTTGAGCACTGATTTTCTTAAGCATAGCACTCTGAATTGTTTCCCCGAAATTTCAGCTGTCCTAGTGTTAATAGTTTCTGTTTCAGGAGAGCTGTGAGTTGATGGATGTGTTGTGTTGAGTTGTCATGCAGTCTCTGTTTATTGTTTTGTGAATATGTCAGGGTGTAAATACCCTCCAGTTTGAATGTTTTCCCATTTCGCCCCACACTTTTCTTGTTTTATGTGTTTTGTTTTGTTCATCTTTCTGCAGGGTGGTTCTTAACAAATTTTGTTTCCTGCTACTATATGGATTGAGCTGGCAGACTTCCCCTAAATAACTTCTCATCAATTCCAGCTTTAATTCCCAGAAAGAGACACTTATGTCTTTGAAATGAGCAGAGTGTCTGTGAGAATAAACCTTTTTTTCTTTTTAGACTTTTCAGGATAGAATTCATTCTCCTTTTCCACAGCAAGTTAAAGTTTTGTCCCTACTGAAGTAAAGAGCAAACTTTCCACAAGCATGACTTTCTGAAAATTGGGGGTCTGGAAGAATATGGAAGGTTCATCCATCTGAGTTTCTTGCTGTATGGGGTTATAGAGTATCATTTTAGAGATAGCATGAAGTTCCCCTTGGAAACGTTGCAACGGTGAAGGAAATACACTTCTTTCTTGGGTCCTTCCTTCCTTCCTTCCTTCCTTCCTTCCTTCCTTCCTTCCTTCCTTCCTTCCTTCCTTCCTTTCCTTCTTTGTATTTTTTTTTATTTTTTGTGCTAAGTTCAGCTTCCCCTCCCTCCTCTCCTCCCACTCCCTTCTCCCTACCTCCCCTCTGCCTCAGCATCTACTCTAACATTTCTCTTTAGAAAAGAATAAGCCTCTCAGGAATATTAAATAAACATGGCATATCAAGTTGTAATAAAATTAGGCATCTCCTCTTATAAGAACTGTGGACAGGGTGACTCAGAAAAAAAAAGAGTCAAAAATCAAGCAAAAGAATCAGTGACATCCCTCTCCCACTATTAGAAGTCTCACAGGAAGACCAAGCTACACAACTGTAACATATATGCAGAGGGCTGAGTTCAGTACCAGGCAGGCTACCTGGTTGTTGGTTCAGTCTCTCTGGACTCGTATACACATAGGTCAGTTGATTCTGACTTTTCTTGTGGTGTCCTTGATCCTACTAGATCCTATAGTCTTTCTTCCTTGTTTTCTGTAGGATTCCCCAATCTCTGGCTAATATTTGGATGAGTCTATGCATTTGTCTTCATCAGTCTTCTACTGGTAATTGGGCTAGGCACCAGTCTATGAATATTACACATTGTCATTAAGAATCATTTCATTGACTTTTTCCTCCACTATTCTTTGGATGTATGCCAGGTCTCTGAAGTATCAAGCCTGTAGTCTGAATCCTTGTTCTTCAGGTAGACCATTGGTGGGCTCCCTCTCATGAGATAGGTCTCAAGCTGAACCAGTCATTGGCTGGCCAAGCCCATGATTTTTGTCCTAACTTTTTATCTTGTAGGCAAGGCAAATTGTAGGTTGAAGGCTTTGTGGTTGGGTTAATGTCACAACCCTTCCACAGGAAGTCTTGCCTTATTGCAGAAGATAGTTCATATTCTTTATCACCCAATGCTAGGGGTCTTAGCTAGAGTCACGTTTAAGAACTCCTGATAATGTCTATTGTACTAAATTTCATAACCCATCTATGAGATACCTGTCAGTTCCAGTTGTTTCTCCCAATACTCTCTTCCTTTGTCCATGCTCTACCTGATCCTTATTGTTCCCTTTCCACCAGACCCCTCATCTATCTAAGATTTCTAATCTATTTCCACTACCTAGGGAGATCCATCAGTCCTCCTTGATTCCTCCTTGTTACTTAGTCTCTCTGAGACTCTAAATTGTAGCATGGTTATTCTTTAGAGCTAATATATACTTATAAGTGAGTATATACCATATTTATCTTTCTGGATAAAGCTGCTTCAATATAGTTGAGCATGTGTTTTTATGATAGGATGAAATAGTCTTTGGACATATAACCAGGAGTGTTGTAGTTGGGTCTTGAGCCATTGATATACTCACAAATTTTCTGTGAAGCCTTCATATTAATTTCTAAAGTGTTTATATAACTTTATACTCCTATTGCCAGTATAAGAGTGCTCCCCTTGCTTCATTACCATCAACAACATGGACAGAGGTATACATATGCTTCTTCACTGTTATAGTAACTTTTGCAGTTATTTTTTGATATGTTGTGCATCAGTATCATTAATTTTTTTGTTTGTTCTAAAAAAACTGTTTTTACTTTTTATAATTTTTGTACTGGATATTTTATTTACATTTCAGATGTTATCCCATTACACCATTTCCTCCCCAGCCAGGAACCCCCATCCCATCTGCCCTCCTCCTGCTTCTATGAGGATGTGTCCCCACCCAACCACCTACTCCCACCTCCCAACCCTTGATACCCCCACACTCAGAGATGAACTTTCATGGGATCTCTTCTCCCAACTGTGCATGACAGGGCCATCCTCCCCTACATATACAGCTGGAGCCATGGGTCCCTACCTATGTGCTCCCAACCTGGTGGACCCTGGGAGCTCTGGTTGTTTGGGCTTGTTGCTCTCCTCATGGGGCTGCAAACCCTTTCAGATCCTTCAGTCGTCTCTCTAACTCTTCCATTGGGAACCCCTTGATCAGTTCAATGGTTAGCTGTGTGCATCCACCTCTGAATATGTCATACTCTGACAGACCTTTAAGGAGACAGCTATATCCAGCTCCTGTCAGCATGTACTTCCTGACATCCACATCAGCTTCTACCTTTGGTGACTACACATGGGATAGATACCCAGGTGGAATGGTCTCCAGATGGTTCCACCTTCAGATTCTGTCCCACATTTTGTCTCCATGTATGCTCCCTTGAGTATTTTGATACTCCTTCTAAGAAGGACCAAAGCACCCACAGTTGGTCTCCCTTCTTCATGAGCTTCATATGGTTTGTGAGTTGAATCTTGTGTATTTCAAGCTTCTGGGCTAATATCCAATAATCAATGAGTGAATACCATGTGCGTTCTTTTGTGATTGGTTACCTCACTCAGGACGATATTTTCTAATTCCATCCATTTACCTAAGAATTTCTCAAATTCATTGTTTTTAGTAGCTGTGTAACACTCCATTGTGTAAATGTACCACATTTTTTGTACTCATTCCTCAGATGAAGGACATCTGGGTTCTTTCCACCTTCTGTCTATTATAATTAATGCTGCTATGATCATATTGGAGCATATGTGCTTGTTATATGTGAGTGTATCTTCTGGGTATATGCCCAGAAATGGTATAGCTGGGTCCTCAGGTAATGCTATATCCAATTGTCTGAGGAACTGCCAGAATTATTTCCAGAATGGTTTCACGATCTTTCAATCCCACCAACAATGAAGGATTGTTCCTCTTTCTCCACATCTTCACCAGCATCTATCACTTGAGATTTTGATCTTAGCCACTTAGATGGGTGTGATGTGGAGTGTCAGGGTTGTTTTGATTTGCATTTCCCTGATGACTAAGGATGCTGAACATTTCTTTAGGTGCTTCTTGGCCATTTCACTTTCCTCAGTTGAGAATTTTTTGTTTAGCTCTGTATCTCATTTTTAATAGGGTTATTGGGTTGTCTTGAGTCTAATTTCTTGAGTTCTTTGTATATATTGGAGATTAGCCCTCTATCACATGTGGGATTAGTAAAGGTCTTTTCCCAATCTGTTTGTTGCTCTTTGGTTCTATTGACAGTGTCCTTTGCCTTAACTTTATGAAGTCCCATTTGTCAATTCTTGATCTTAGAGCATAAGCCATTGGTGTTCTGTTCAGAAAGTTTTTTCCTGTGGCCAAGTACTCAAGATTATTCTCCATCTTTTCTTCTATTAGTTTCAGTGTATCTGGATTTATGTGAAGGTCCTTTATCCACTTGGACTTGTGTTTTGTACAAGGAGATAAGAATGGACCAATTTGCTTTCTTCTACATGTTGTCCTCCAGTTGAACCAGGACCATTTGTTGAAAATGCTGTCCTTTTTCACTGGCCAGTTTCAGCTCCTTTGTCAAAGATCAAGTGACCATAGGTGTGTGGGTTCATTTTTGGGTCTTAAATTCTATTCCATTGATCTTCCACTCTGTCTCTGTATCAATATCATGCAGTTTTTATCACTATTGCTCTGTAGTACAGTTTGAGGTCTGGGATGATAATTCCTCCAGAAGTTCTTTTATTGTTGAGAATAGTTTTTGCTCTCCTTGGTTTTTGTTATTCCAAATGAATTTGAGAATTTCTCTTTCTAACTCTGTGAGTAATTGAGTTGAGATTTTACAAGGAACACATTGAATCTGTAGATTGCTTTTGGCAAGATGGACATTATTACTATATTAATCCTGCAAACCATGAGCATGGGAGATCTTTCCATCTTCTGAGGTCTTCTTCAATTTCTTTCTTCTTTTTATTTATATCCAGCCACTTTGCTGAAGTTATTTATCAGGTTTAGGAGTTCTCTGGTGTAAGTTTTGGGGTCACTTAATTATACTATCATATCATCTGCAAATAGTGATATTTTGACTTCTTTTTTTCCTATTTGTATCCCTTTGACTTCTGTTTATTGCCTAATTACTTTTGCTGGGACTTCCAGTACTATATTGAATAGGTAGGAAGAGAGTGAGCAGCCTTGTCTAGTCCCTGATTTTAGTGGGATTGCTTCAAGTTTCTCTCCATTTAGTTTGATGTTGGAGAGTGGTTTGCAATATGTTGTTTTTTACTATGTTTAGGTATGGGACTTGAATTCCTCATCTTTCCAAGACTTTTACCATGAAGCCATGTTGAGTTTTATCAAATGCTTTCTAAGCATCTAGTGAGATGATCATATGGGTTTTTTCTTTGAATTTGTTTATATAGTGGATTACATTGATGGATTTCTAAATATTGAACCATCCCTGCTTTCCTGGGATAAAGCCCACTTTATCATGATGGATGATTGTTTTGACGTGTTCTTTGATTTTGTTTGTGAGAATTTTATTGAGTATTTTTACATAGATATTCATAGGGTGGTTGGTCTGAAGTTCTCTTTCTTTTTTGGATCTTTGTGAGGTTTAGGTATGAGCAAGATTGTAGCTTCATAGAATGAATTGGGTAGTGTTCCTTCTGTTTCTATTTTGTGGGAATTGTTTATAGAGAATTGGTATTAGGTCTTCCTTGAAAGTCTCATAGAGTTCTGCACTAAAACCATCTGGTCCTGGGCTTTTGTTTGTTTGTTTGTTTGTTTGTTTTGGTAGGGAGAAATTAATTACTGCTGTTATTTCTTTAGGAGTTATGGGAATGTTTAGATGGTTTATTTGGTCCTGATTTAACTTTAGTACCTGATATCTATCTAGAAAAATAGTTCATTTCATCCAGATTTTTCAGTTCTGTTGAGTATAAGCTTTTGTAGTAGGATCTGGTGGTTTTTGAATTTTCTCAGTTTCTGTTGTTTGTCTCCCTTTTCAATTCTGATTTTATTAATTTGGATATTGTCTCTGTGCCCTCTGTTTAGTCTGGCTAAGGGTTTATCTATCTTGTTGATTTTCTCAAAGAACCAGCTCATGGTTTTGTTGATACTTCGTATAGTTCTTTTTTCTTTATATGGTTGATTTCACCCCTGAGTTTTATTTTTCCTGCCATCTACTCCTCTTGGGTGTAGTTACTTCTTTTTGTTCTAGAGATTTCAGGTGTGTTGTCAAGTTGCTAGTATTTGCTCTCTTCAGTTTTTTTTCTGTAGATACTTAGAGCTATGAGTTTTCTCCTGAGCACTGCTTTCATTGTGTCTCATAAGTTTTGGTATGATATGGCCTCATTTTCATTAAATTCTAAAAAGTCTTTAGTTTCTTTCTTTATTTCTTCCTTGACCAAGTCATCATTGAGTAGACTGTTGTTCAGTTTTTATGTGTATGTGGGGTTTCCTTTGTTTTTCTTATTATTGCAGAGCAGCCCTTGTCCATGGTGATCTGATAGGATGCAAGGGATTATTTCAGTGTTTTTGTATCAGTTGAGGCCTGCTTTGTGACCAATTATATGATCTATTTTGGAGAAGGTATCATGAGGTACTGAGAAAAAGGTATACTCTTTTGTTTTAGGGTGAAATGTTCTATAGATATCCATTAAATCCATTTGGTTTAAAACTTCTCTTAGTTTCACTCCGTGTCTGCTTTGTTTCTGTTTCCATGATCTGTCCATTGCTGAGAGTGGGGTGTTGAAATCCCCCACTATTATTATGTTCGGTGCCTTGTGTACTTTGAGTTTTAGTAAAGTTTTTTCTATGAATGTCGGTGCCCTGGCATTTGGAGCATAGATGTTCAGAATTGAGAGTTCATCTTGGTAGATTTTTCTTTTGATGGGTATGTAGTGTTATTCCTTATCTTTTTGATAACTTTTGGTTGAAAGTCGATTTTATTCGAAATTAGAATGGCTACTCCAGCTTGTTTCTTGGGATCATTTGCTTGGAAAATTGTTTTCTAGCCCTTTACTCTGGAGTAGTGTCTTTCTTTGCCACTGAGATGCATTTCCTGTATGCAGGAAAATTCTGGGTTCTGATTACAAATCCAGTTTGTTAATCTACGTCTTTTTATTGGGGAACTGAGTCTATTCATTTTAAAAGATATTAAGGAAAAGTGATTGTTTCTTCTTGTTATTTTAGTTATTAGAGGTGTAATTATGTTTCTGTAGCTATCTTCTTTTGGATTTGTTGGAAGATTACTTTCTTGCTTTTTATAGGTTGTAGTTTCTCTCCTTGTTTTGGAGTTTTCTATCTATTATCCTTTGTAGGGCTAGATTTGTGGGAAGATACTATGTAAATTTGGTTGTGTCATGAAATTTCTTGGTTTCTCTAACTATAGTGATTGAGAGTTTTGCTGGGTATAGTAGTCTGAGCTGGAATTTGTGTTTTCTTAGGGTCTGTATGATATCACTCCTGGATCTTCTGGCTTTTATAGTCTCTGTTGAGAAGTCTGATGTGATTCTTATAGGTCTGCCGTTATACGTTCCTTGACCTTTTTCCTTTAATGATTTTAGTATTTTTTTCTTTATATTGTGCATTTGATGTTTCGATTATTATGCAATGAAAGGGATTTCCTTTCTGGTCTAGTCTATTTAGAGTTCTGTAGGCTTCTTGTATGTTCATCGGCATCTCTTTCTTTAGGTTAGGAAAGTTTTCCTCTATAATTTTGTTGAAGATATTTACTGGCCTTTTAAGGTGGGAATCTTCACTCTCATCTATATCTATTATCCTTAGATTTGGTCTCCTCATTGTGTCCTGGATTTTCTGGATATTTTGGGTTTGCAGTTTATTGCATTTTACATTTTCTTTGACTGTTGTGTCAGTGCTTTCCATGGTATCTTCTGTGCATGAGATTCTCTCTTCTACCTCTTGTATTCTGTTGATGATGCTTGTGTCTGTGACTCCTGATTTCTTTCCTAGGTTTTCTATCTCTAGGCTAGTCTCCCTTTGTGATTTCTTTATTGTTTCTACTTCCATTTTTATGTCCTGGATGGTTTTGTTCAATTCCTTCACCTACTTGGTTGTGTTCTCTTGTAATTCTTTAAGGATTTTTTCTGTTTAATCTTTAATGGCTTCTACTTGTTTACCTGTGTTCTCCTGTATTTCTTTAGGGGAGTTGTTTATCTCCTTCTTAAAGACCTCTATCATCCTGATGAGAAGTGGTTTTAAATCTGAATCCTGCTTTTCCAGTGTGATGTGGTGTCCAGGACTTGCAATGGTTGGAGAACTGAGTTCTGATGATGCCAGGGAACTTTGTTTTCTCTTGCTTATATTCTTGCACTTGCCTTTCATGATCTGCTTAATTCTAGTGCTATCTACACTCATTCTCTCTGACTGGAGCTTGTCTTTCCAGTTATCTTCCTTATGTCAGAAAACTTCAGAGTCCAGATGTCTCTGTGATCCTGTGATCCTGAGCTCTTGGGTGGGAGAGCTCCTGAGACTCAGGCTTCCTCTGGGATCCTGAAATCCTGCTGCTCCAAGTGCAGTGGTTCCTCAGAGGCTCAGCTGCTCTAAGGAGGATCAGGATAAGGTGTCTTCATGGAGCAGACCAGCAATGTGTCTGCCCCAGCCAAAAGCATCAGTATCGTTTTTTACTTAGTTAATAAATAGGGATGATTTGTATAGAATAATAGTGTTTCAGATTCAAAAAATAAAATTTCAAAGATGGAAAATGTTTAAATGTACACTTCCATACATTGTTGTGTATGTGGCTTCTTTTGATCTAACTAGAGATCTTATGCTTATACAAAAACACATTATGAACAAAATTACTTCCCCTGATCCTCTTCTTGCTCTAAAAACTATTTGTACTATTATTTTCTGGAAAGAATGTATTTTCTTCTACTCACATTGGTCTTTTTTTTAGCTTAGTTTCATATTATATTCTGTATGTTCACAGAAGTCAAGGAAGTGGTATCCCAACAGGCATAGGTGTGGCTCTAGGGATAGATCATGCTAAGACTATAGGTTTACAGTCTCTGGAATTGGAAGCAATAGGTTCTTTGGTGTTATTGCCTTCCATATACAGACGCTATATCCTGTGACAACTTCCATCATCTATCTGCTTTCCCAATCCTATGGTTTTTAAATTTTGCCCTATTACTCATCGTTTGATACTATGCCTTTTCTAACAATAGTCTTCAAAAGAATGTTTTGTTTATTATATTTTGTTTATTATGATACAGCTTATCACAATCTCCATTCCTTATATAGCTGTGTATATGTGTGAAAGCACACACATGTGTGTATTTGTATGTATAGATGTACAACCTACTGAGTCAGTTTAATGTTGATTTTATGACAAGGGTTTGTAACTAACTACTTGGAATTGGATAACTTATCTGAGGTCTCATTCCCTATCAAACACTGATTCTGCCTTTCTCTCTGTTTTGCTGGTACCTCTATATCTAGTGCAGAATCTTGTGAAATTTTCCACATCTGTATTGATAAGTCAACTGCTGTTGCCATTTTGCAGGTCTTGTTAGGCAACTATTTACTGAGATTTCATGGATGCAGTGTCCATGTCATGTCTAGAAGTCCTGATCTTATAGTAGCTTTCCTGATCCTTGGCCTCCTAGAATGCTTCTGCCCCTACTTCTGTCCCTACATATAAAGTATAAAGGTTGTCTAATCAGCTATTTAACAATATTTTACTTATCTAAGCATTTGGAGAAATGAATAAATACAAATAGAAGCTCCTTATATAATATGGATTAAAATCATCCAAAGAATTGACTTCACAATAATGAGTGTTTAATGTGACATTTACATGAGAAGATTTCCATGTTCCAATAGATATAATACTAGTTATTTAAGATTCAAAATCCTTCTTTCATGCAATTGATTGATCATTGCCTTAGTTACAGTTTCATTCCTATGAAGAGACACCACGACCAAGGCAACTGTTATAAAGGACATTTAATTGAGGCTTGTTTATAGGTGCAGAGGTTCAATCCATTATCTATATGGCAGGAAGCAAGCTATTTCCAGGCAGACATGACGCTGGGTAAGATGAGAATTCTCTATCTCGATGTGAAGGCAGGCAGAAGGAGATTGTATTTCATACTAGGTGGAACTTGAGCACTAGGAGACCTCAAATCCTGCCTCCACAGTGACACACTTCCTCCAATAAGGTTATACCTCCTCCAAAAAGGCCATACTTCCTAATAATGCCACTCCTTGGGCCAAGCATATGCAAATCACCATAACATCTACAATATTGTTTAGATAAAAAGATTTAAATTTCTGTTTTTTGGAGTTTTTTTGTTTTGTTTTGTTTTTCTTTTATTGTTCATTTTGCTGTTGCTCTTTTAAAGTGCTGGGATAAACCTAGAATTTCAAACATTGCTGTTTAGTGCTATAAAACTGAGTCTCATTTCTTTCTCACAGAGTGTCATTCATTCATGTCCAAACGTAACTAAAATGATGAGAAATAACATGTTTAGAATCAGGTTACAGCAGTCTTCTTCTGGCTTTGCTTTGATATGATGAATAAATATCTTCAACAACAGGTAAGATTTGTTTTCTTAACTAACAGCAGATGAAACAAATGGGATAGACTAAATATAGCACTGTGTACTTCCTATAGGAGCCATAAAGCAAAGAACCTAGGTCATCTATTCCTACACTAAGTTTTTACAAATAGCTGATCAATCTGAAATTCTGTCCAATAACATAATGGCTATTCAATAAATGCTACTGTGCCAAATTGTTTAAATGAGGTGAGGAAGGTGCCTTCTGCTTCCCTATGTGTGAGAGGTAGCCTCATTTAGTTTTAATGGTGTATTAGGTGATTATTTGAGTGATGTGTTTTCTAGACTTTAGTAGTATCAATGACAGTCATTGGCAATAGCAGTTGGTTTTGGCTGAAAGGTTTAAACAGACAAAAGTGGCTCATACACCAGTCTACCAAAAATATAGTGCAAGCCATATAGAGTAGATAGGGACCAGACTAAAACACATTCTCTTTTAATGGAGTGACATTTTTGTATTGTATGGAAAAAGGGTATTTTATGAAATCACGTTCACAAATTTCATGCCATACAGCAAAGAGCCCTAAGAGCAATTGCATTTACTCACCAAGAAGACTGAATGTATGTGTTATGCCCTTCTAAAATTATAGCTACTGAATGAGCACATCATACAACTGAAGTGCTAAGCCTTGTAAAAACAGGTTTTTTGTAATGTATAACACATGTTCTCATAACTGTAAGAATATGAGTCCAAGCTCTTAATTTTATTATGAAGAAATTAATACCCTGTTTAATATTTTGCCCAACATCAGTCATTAGGTAGTAATAATATAAGAGTAAATGGTAAGTTTATGGATTGTGAGTTTAATCATCTTTTGATTACTGAAGAAACCTCTTACCAAATCTGAAAACTGAAGTTATTTATAAGAGTTAGGTTGTTTGAAGACACAGCAGTCAGGGCAGCTATTCTCTTGAGTTGTGCACCTGCACCATTCAGATACCTAGAAGGCTTTAATTTATGCTAGACTATGAGACCCATTTTGTAGGAAATGTGTGCAAAATGTAACAAATTTTGGTAACTCAGATTGGAGCTCTGTTCCAAGTTCCACTGGAAAAGGAGACATGGAATGAGGGTGATGTGAATGGGTTTTCTTCTTGTTGTTGCTATAGTGCTTGTTTGTTTGCTTGCTTGTTTGTTTTTACCAGAGAAAACAAAATTAAGAATTTTCAATTTGTACTTTTATTTTTCTAATTTATCAATTTTACTTTATTTACTTTTATTATAGTGTGTGTGTGTGTGTGTATGCATGTGTGTGTATCAAAACAGCAGCTATGGTCATCAAAGAAAACATCTTAACAGTCAGGACTCTCTTATAATTCTGGGGCCTGAACTGAGAAAATCATGCTTGTGACCACTATGTCACCTTCTTGGCATACTCAGCAAATATTAATACTTAATTAAATATTCACATCAGATAAGACATAATTTAGTTTTGAAATAAAAAGCTTCATGACTGATTATTCAATATTACTACTATTTAAGTAATAATTCATTTAAAGAAAGTATAGTAAAAGATATCATGTGTTCATTTTTCAATGCTCAATGTGAAAAATCTCTAGGTATTCTAGCTAATCTACATCTTATTACAATATTCCAGTACTCTAAGAGGAAGATATTAGCATAAGTTAGCACTTAACTCATGGAAAATATTTTCTTTCTTGTGTCTAAAAATGCCTATATACCATTACATAGATATATGTGAGCTGTGACCTGTTGTTACCATGCTTTAGAGGGCTCTTCTGCCTTTGATACACAGATTGATTCCAATCTAGATGGCCAGCATTATAGTGCTAATTCATTCATATAAGCAAGCAATCATCAATGCCCAACTAAAATTTTTACATGAATCAATTTATGGGCTATATCTCTAAGATTAGTAGTTAGTAGTTATGTATATGTTCTAAGAATTGAAAGAACTGGAGATGAGGTTTTCTTATTTCTACTTAAGTTCAAGCAGTTCGTCCATGAAAGTCACAAAACCTGTGCAGAGTGAACAGAAGAACCCTTGGCAGGTCTTAGGCTGGGGCATAAGATAAATGTCTTTTCTGGGTGTTGCTCAAATAAAGATGAAATAAAAACTTTATCCAGAAAAAACAAAGGAACAAATAGGTACTTCATTGAACATCCATTGTGCTTTAACAAAGCAACATGCTTCCTAAGTCTGGAGTATGTCAGCGGACATTTCTAACCATTGCCAACCAACAATAGGATTTCATACTATTTCCTCCATTTTTCTTCTTTGGCTCTTCTGTAAAATGGACAATTTTGGCACATCTATTTTATATTGCAATTTTCATAGATAAGGTTTGCTATAGGCAAATGGCTTATAACACCAAAGTTATTCACCTTAGCACTTGCTACAATGCATCATTCTATAAAAGTGTTGCAATCATTCCTTCATCTTATATGTTTATGCAAGATTTACAAGTATAGAGATAGATGAGACTAGTTTGCTCTTTAAAATTGGACAAAAATGGAATTTACATAGTAATAGAAAGTTATCAAAATAATTCACTAAAAAATGTAATGAATATTTTCTCATATCCTACAATACTGACCAATTCGGATTATTCTGTCAAGCAGAAAGATCTTATTTCCTGTAAGACCAACTGGTTTAGAATTAGCTAGCGAGATTTGGGTAGAAATCCAATGTAATGATTCAGAAATGGCTTTCATCTACTTGAAAACAGGAGAAACCTAAGAAGGTGTGCTTGTTAGATTTTTGTCAGGATAACACAGAGTTACCTGGGATTGGTAATCATGATTGAGATAATTCTTTCATTACATCATCTACGGGCAAGTGTTTGAGGTATATTATTTTTTAATTAATGATTTGTGTGAGAGGACCCAGTTTATTATGGGCAATGCCTGCCCTATGCTGGTGCTCCTAGGTAATATTAGAAGCCGGCTGAGCAAGCTGTGAAATACATGCCAGTGAGCAACATTTGTCCACAGTCTCAGTTCCTGCCTTCAGGCTCCTGCCATGAGTTTCTTCTCTGATGCCTTCATGATGGCTGAATCGTATAAGAGAAAACAAACCCCATGGCCTCAATGACATCTCTAGAATGCAAAGTAGGGCATGAGTATTATTTCTTTAGTGGATATTGCAATGTCCAAGTGTGATGTCTTGCAGTGGTGACATGTACATTCTGAGACTTGCCCTGTGAATCTCACGATCGTGCCACAAAGGATGTATAAAAGAACTTGGGCTCTTAAGGAAGTGAGTGCTCTGTCAAGGTTATCAGCCTAGATTCTATTTGCTATGTACTCCTTATAATAATATATTGCTTTTTATTATTAGACTTGACTTAAACACGGTTAAGCAGGTTGTTTTTCTTTGTTTAGTATAAAGGCATGTCAATGATTATCAATATTATTCACACCAAATACAACTAATACTGGAGTAAATTGGATTATATTGAGGTGTAAATATTCCAAAAAATAATCAATAATAAGAGACAATTCAATGATTAATTTCCTTCCACATATATTCAACATTAGTCTTATGTGCCCCAAATCCCCATACTAAATATATGTATATCTTATCTAGTATAAAAGAAACAAAAACTGTACCCTATCTCAAACCACCTTTGAAATCATACTCACTACCCTCTTGTCCTTTGGATATAGTATTTCACAGAATGTAAGGATTTCTTAGCAACCTCAAGAGGGCATACACAACTCTTGTCTCCTTTATCAGGACATCTAGTCTAACTTAATGGCAAAACATCTAACCTTCTCTATATCTAAACATTTTTCTTCTTCTAGTGTGGATTTGCTTTACGTACATATGCCTTCAAATGAAAACTGAGTGTATATCCTCTGTACTCTTATCATCTTATCCTCATTCTTATCACTTTATCATCTCTTATCCTCATGTGCTGGTGGCCTAAACCATAAAAGTTTTTGTTGCTGCTTCAGAACTGTAATTGTCCTACTTTTATGAATCACACTGTAAATATCTGATATGCAGTATATCTAATATGTGACCTCCAAAGTGATTGTGACCCACAAGTTGAGAACTGCTGACTTAGAGAGCCTTGTTTCTCGGTGTCTTCTATCCCCTCTGGCTCTTATACTCTTTCTTCCTCCCTTTCTGAGGGATTCTATAAACCCTCAAGGAAGGGATTTGATGGAGACATACCATTTAGGGCTATGTGCTCCAATGTCTCTTACTCTCTGCGTGTTGTCTGGCTGTGAGTCTTTATATTTCTTCCCATCTGCTCCAAGAGGAAGGCTTCTTTGATGATAGCTGAAGAAGGTACTTTGAATATAGCAGAATATTGTTAAGAGTCATTATATTACTATAGGTATGTTTTTACTTTCTTTCTAGAGACTGGTATTTATTATTTGGCTTGACCCTAGGCTCCTAGGACACCTGGTCTCTGGTGCTTGATCACTTAAGCAGAGTCAGATATGAGTTCCATATATCATGGACAGGACCTTAAGTTATAGCAGTTATTGCTTGGTTACTCCCACAAATTTTGAACTACAGTTTCCTTAATATATTTTGCAGGTCTTACATCATTTAGTTCAAACAGACTGTGACTGTGTTGGTGTTTGCATTTATCTTTTGATAGCATGCAGAGTTCCTCATCCATATTTATCTCTCTGTTCTATTTCCCTTTCCTATTAATTTCTATTTGTTCTCTCTACTCTTATTGCATACCTATCCTTTGTGGGTCTATGGAACATAGCTTATTTACTATTGACTTATCAGCAAATGTCTACATATAAGTGCACACATATTATATTTGTCTTTCTGGATTGAGGATCCCTCACTCGAGATGATTTTTTCTCTAGTGACATCTATTTGCCTGAAATTTTTGTTATGCTGTTTTGATAGCTAAGTAACATTTTATTGTGTAACTATACAAGTTTTATTTTATCCATTCATCTGATAAATGACATCTAGAAGTTAAACTCCTATGTATTTTAAATTACTCCTAGTTTGAGATTATTAAAGCAATGTAAAATCTGTGTAAATAATTATGATGTTATTTAGTGTGCACATGAACAGATTTTAAAAAACAAACAAAAAAACTAAACAAAACAAAACTGCACCTATTAGTGAATTAGTATAGATGCTCACTTTTTTCAGATATGTTTAAGCCACAGCTGATCTAGCACATGGAAGCTGTGGATATGGAGAGCTCTATATATATGGGACCCATAAAGAATCTGATAGGCTTTAAAAGCACTGAGGCATAAGCATTCCTTTACAGGAGGATTTGCTGAGCTGTGACTCCTCTAATTTTTACTCTACAAGAAGGAAAGCTTATGAAGTCTGCCACCTAACTCAGAACAAGACACTCATTTGTTTGCAGCCACTCAGTTTGCTATTGGCCTAACATGTTCATAACAAATGTGGTGCTAATCGGCATTCCATTAGATAAGCTTTCATACAAATGTGATTGAGCCTTCAGTTAAAATACTGAGATCTCAAAACCAAATTCCATTATAAAATCTCATTTCCCATATGGCACCAACATTAGATATGGAAATTCAGGCACACCACTGACTAGGGATATGTCAAGATGTTGAAGATGTTCATTTTGAAAAATGAAAGGATACAGGTGGAAATAAATGTAGAAGGGGAGAATTTGAGACATATACTATGTACCTCTTGCTCCTACAGAGTGAAAATTATCATTCAATATTTTCTGTGTCCTTTAAAAAACTAAAAATAATTTAAAAGTATGAGAACAAGTATAAATTATCATAGAAACTAAACCTTCCAAGAAATTTATCAGCTTCTATATGGTTTAACAATAATGCATGTTTTTGTATCAATGTATCAGTATTTCCATAATCTTGACATTCAAGAATGAATTTACCATGTACATCTATTGATTACACTTAGCTTTTCTCACAAACCTTCCTTAAGTTTAAATAAATATAGGCAGGAAATATGGTATATGTACTTAGTGACCATAAGCAAGACTAAATCTGCAGGACAAACACAGAAGGGAGCCTTCCTTGTCCTTTGATGTACTAGAGAGTGGTGGAAGGACAGATAATTATGCAGTTGACCTGAAAGTTTTACTTAGCTGTTAGGACTTGTGTTCATTACTACACAGTCAGAGTCTGCAATAGAACCCACCATACAGATCCAGATCACCAGAACAGTGAAGAATAGTGATTGAATAGACTGTAGAGAAAGAACTTAGCAGTGAAAACATAGGGCTGCCATGCTTGGAGGAGAAACTTACCCCTAGCAAGAACCTGCATGTTAATGACAGTAAGGGATCTCAGAAATGATTCTTTTTTTTTTTAAAGGCTGAGCCTTAATCCTAACCTCAAGTTTTCTTACTGTTAATCTCTATCACCATCACAAGAGTAAAAAGTGTTTTGAGTCTTTATACTGAACTCTGCATATTTTTGCCAAGCATTTACATCTTGGAAAGGAGATTGTGTTCTACCAAAACTATGCGAACATTAGTAGCATAATAGTTGAACAACTATTTTTCTTTCTTTTCAGTGTCTTTGAGTTTGCAAATATTACTTGAGAAATGTAAATGAAACGTTTCTGTTCTCCTGATGTTGCATAGATTTTCAACATTTTACTGAAACTAAATAAAATTACTCTGCAACATTACTGAGGTGTAGAATTTGAGACCTCATTAAAAACGAATCCATTGTAAGCTAAAAAATTTTGACACAAAAAGTCTAGGCAGCATAAAGAGCTTTCCAAACTCAGTTAACGCATACAACCCACAGATATCTTGGCATCTTTAATAGTAAATTTTAAGCATAACAGCATACCTGCATAGACAGTACTATTCAAGGCTAGCCTTTTATCATCAGCAAGAAACTGTATGGAGAATTTGCTGGGGATTATACTTTTCATATGTGAACTGCTTATGATCATTTTCCCCACTCACAAACAAAGTAAAAGTAACTGTCTTGCACATTGACAGAAGATAAAGGGAATCGTTTTGTTGTATTGAAGTGGATCTGGAAGCAGAATTCGTAAAACTCAGAGGTTTGTTTATAAAATTAATGTTAATACATGTCAGTGTGTCCAGAGGTATTCCGGTTTCATTTCTCTTGCTGTAACAAACATCTTGGACAATGAATGAAGAAAGAAAGAAAGAAAGAAAGAAAGAAAGAAAGAAAGAAAGAAAGAAAGGAAGGAAGGAAGGAAGGAAGGAAGGAAGGAAGGAAGGAAGGAAGAAAGATAGATAGATAGATTATAAAATTATAAGAAATTATAAAATTATAAGCCCGGGAAATGTATATAGTTAACATGATTTCCTAACAAATGACACAGTTTCTCTAGAGGGAGTCCTGCCTTGTCCCTAGCTTCTAACTTAAATGGAAGATGGGGGATAGGTTTAAATGAGCAAATTTCTCATTATCCTATAAAGTTTAAAACTGAGTTGGAATGAGAGACTTGATAATAAAATTTGGATTGTAAAAAAAAAAAGTGACTTGCTTTATGTTGATACCCAAGTAGGCTAAATATTCTACAGAAAACAGAGATTAAGATCTTTAAAATTGAATTATGTGGTTTGCTGTCCTAATGTAGAACAATTATTCTTGAAAACACAGTCTTTAACCAGAATGAGAATCTACCTTAAATTTGTTAGTCAATTTTGATATTACAGAACATATTAAACCCTTTGGAATATTGAAAACAGCATTCAGGGATGTTGAGCAGAGAGACACAGAAGAATCTTTTGTTTTCTCATGATGATAGACTCAAGGTTTAATAGAAATAAGAACAGCAAGATTGGGCACTTTTACAAAATACCATCAGGGGCTTACTATGCTTCAGATACCAGGAGAAATATCTTACAAACATCTCATTTGCACTTAAGCCAATTTTAATGACTTAGGTTATTTTATTCTCAATGTGCTGATAAAAGCTGTTCTAACGTCACATGGCTGGTAAGTATCAACTGAGAATTCCAATACCATTCTCTAAGATTCATAGCCTGAAGGCTATGTTATGCTTTATAACAAATCATCATCCAGACTGTTGTGGAAACTGCTTTCAGGTGTTTGCATTGAGTTCCATGGTTCTGGTATCTATGTGTCTGTATGACTCTTTTGGGCCTGAGGTCAGGAATTTCTCATTTTTAGGACTGACAATTGTCCAGCACTTTCTAAAGAGAAGGAAATCTTCATATTGTGACTAAGTCTCCTTAGTTTATTTGCTATCACATTCCTGTCCTAGCTATGCTGAACAATGTCACAGACATTGTAATTTCTCCCCCAAAGTCCAGCTTGTCATATTATTAGTCCACTGCAGGGAATGGCATACATTCCTGTTGTTAAACACCCACCCTCTTTTGACTTCAATATCTGTTTTCCACACCACACAGTTTTGGATTTTACATTAGGTACTTTCGGTTTTCTCATTTGAATACTGATAAATAGGAGAAAACATTCTTCTTTTTCCTGTGTGTATTAGCAGGATGGGGAAAAACCCTGACATGGAAATTTGATCATGAATATTTGGTGTTAAATATTTACCAACTTACACAGAAGTTTGCATAAGACTGCCTTACATTTTGCTTCTTAAAATTGTTTTGGCTTGGTTATTTTAGTTCTTGTCCAAGTAAAATAATGTCTCCCAAATTGTAAACAGCAAATGTCTTTTTTTCATAAGCGCCCTTCTTTTTTTTTAGATGTGGAAACATGTCTCCATCTCTGATTGCTGGGGTATGTCTTGACGGTAGAGTTAACATAAATTGGAATCCTGTCTAAAAACAAGTATGATTGAAACAAATCATAACCATGTAGAAGTATAAAGGTGAACAACAGTGAGGAAAATGCATGCTACAGCTGCAATTAACTTTCCAGAAAGGGTACAATAAAGTGGTCATGCTAAGGTATGTTTCAGAACCAACTATGGAGAAGAACAGTGACTCTGCCTTCTCATAATCTCTTCCATCTTTTTACAAGTCTCAGAGCCAGGCTGCCTTTTAAGTGACTACTATCTTGAGGTTCTAGAAATTCCTTAGGCTTGCGATGCTCTCTCTCTGTACTATTGTTGAACACCTTCGACAGTTCTACCTAAATGAATGCAGGAATGAGTGGTATAAAATGTCAGTGAGGTGGTTTGACATAGCGACTTGTTTTAGTTAGAAACAGAAAGAAATCTGTGAAAGATCTGCCCAAATTTGACAACCATTAATATAACTGGGATCAGTCTGACTTGAAGCTGAATATAGTGCACATTCTCAACATTGAGGCTGTGGACACAGTACTTGTTGGTTTCGTTTATTCATTAACAAAATACAAATAACCATCATTCCATCAGGTACTTAGTATGTGATGTAAGGAGGCACCAGGGAACTTGCGGTCATGCTTATTGCAATACCATTTGCCAAATCCATTCCTGTATTTTCTTTTAGTCTTATTTTGTTTAGTTTTAATGGTGTGTGTGTGTGTGTGTGTGTGTGTGTGTATGTGTGTATTTGTGTGTGTGTATGTGTGTGTATGTGTGTGTATGTGTATGTGTATGTATGTGTAACCCCGGCTGGCCCAGAATATATCTTAAATTCATGGCAATCCTCCTGCCTCAGCCTCCCTGTATGTCTAAGTTAAAGTTTGTATTTCGATGCATCAGCTTCTATTAATATGTTTCTGTATGAAAACCTAGCATGAGTTTATGAAATCTCAATCAGTTCTTGTTGAAATATAAGTACTATTATGTCAGGTTCCAGGAAAATGTTTTCTAACAGCTCAGGCAGATTAGAACCAACTAAATGTAAATATTATGAATATATGAAGAGATGAAGCTAACATTTTATCTAGAGAATCCTCAAGTTACAATAAATCGAAGTACTCTTTTTAAATGGAATCAGCATATGTAGGAAAAAATTCCCACAAATAACCACAGTTGAGAGACAGTAAAATGTCATCAATCTGACTAAGAGATGATGTGTAGGATCTCAAATGCCGTGATATGAAAAGTAGCAGTTTCACATGATAGAGTTTTAATAATAAATAGCACACTAGCAAACATATGCCAGACCAATCTTAAATACATCACATGAATTAACTCTTGTTACTCTTATCTCCTTCATGCAGGAGATGGACATTGGAACTGGCAGCATTTCCTTTAGTGCAATGTGAAGGCAAATCTATGTAGGAACTTGATGTATAGAGAGACCAGGAAGTGACTTGTCAGTTAAGAGCACTTACTGTTCTTGTGGAGGTCTCTGGTTTGGTTACCAGTGCCAATAGACTGACTGAGAACAATTTCTAGGTGATTGAATACCCCTTTTTAACATCCAGAGGCAACACAAACAAGTTGAAACATGATGCACACACATAAAAATATGTAGGAAAATACCTGGAATATTACAAATAAAAATGAACAAATCTTGTGAAGAAACAGAATGCAGAGACATGTGTTACTTGAATTATTATTTTTAGGGAAAGACAAGCAAGATAAACTATGTAAGACAATGCTGGGAGCCATGGTGGAGTGGATTTCAAGCATTACATCTCTCATTAGCATGTGAATTCAGAATGGTGTTACCATAGCAACTATGTGTGTCTCTGCTGGTGCAAATTTTGCAATCATTTTTATCAGAGGATGTTCCTTTAATTTCCTTCCTGAGAGATATTTAATTAGTCTTTGAATAGTTTTATTGCAACTGTTTAATTGATTATTAGGCTTTAGTCTTTTATCCTGTTATAAAAAAATTGAACTGATCGATTTTTAAGTAGGTTTAACAAAGACTAAAACCTCCTGCGTTCCCAAATGTAGTGGGAACGTTGATAAAATATGTCTCATTTGTTAACAGAAATGAAACAGATATGTTCGTATCTATGCTTATCAGGTGTTTTTCTGGTTTGTATTTTTTCCATGTTATTTTCAAATTTATTTTCTCAAAAAAATTTCAATACATGTGTTTCTTGTTAATTTTTTTGAAAAATATGTCTTTGCCTTTCTACTTTTGAAAAAATATTGAAGTAGAATTACAAAAATTTGTTTTAAAATATTTGAATGGCCACCAGATTCCTCTAAGGCCAGAATTTTCTCTGGGGTCCTTTTTACTTCAATTTCATTTCATCACAGATGTGGAACATGCCAGGATATGTAGCCCTTCATTTCCAGGCAACACAAGAACTTCATCAAAACTATAAATATATCGATGTGAAGATGTTCAAGGCATTTCTGGGTTTCAAGTTTTAGTCATTAGGTTCTCATAGTGATAGTCACCATATTTTGTCACTCTTTAATCTCTTCTGATCTATTTCTCTGTTTTTCTCTGACTGCTTCAGCTAGTTGTTTATCAATATTGACAATTTTTAAAGATTCAGCTATATTTTTTATGCATTTTTCTGTGATGCTAGAGAACAAATCCAGTACCATGTTCTATATTAGTTAATTTATTGTCCAATTTTCTATTAATTAATGATAAAGGGATGTTGAAATATCTATAATTTAGAAGTTGTTATCTCTATAATTTTTTTCTGTTTTAAATTATATATGTGGAAGGAATTATTAAGAAGATAAATACTTATTTTTGTTATGTCTTTCAAGTCTGGATGAGTCTTACTCCTTTCCTAACTTTTCAACACCAACCTCTAGAAAATTTCTATATGTAACAACATATGTTTGTTATCTAATATATATTTGAAAAAAAACAAATAAACAAACAACACCAACAACAACAAAACCAAAAATGTTTTATATGAGAGATGGGTCAGAGTTTAAAAGCACTGACTGCTCTTCCAGAGGTCCTGAGTTCAATTCTAAACAACCACATGGTGGCTCACAACCATCTCTAATGGGATCTAATGACCTCTTCTGATGTGTTTGAAGCAAGCAACAGCATACTCGCATACACAAAATAAATAAACCTTTAAAAGAGCTTTATAAATTCCCAGTGTACACTCAGGTTAACCATGGTATTTGTCTAGATTCTCTAATGGGCTCACCTTGTTAAATTAGATATTTGGAAAAAATGTGGTCATACAAAAATTGTAATATTCTGCAGTGGTACACTATAAAAAGAAATCTTAATGTATTTATGACTTATTTTGATGCTAAAGGACCTTTAATTACATCTTCAACTAAAATTTTAAGGTTCAAATTTAATAGTCTTAAAGATGTAAAAATTCCTAATCTTAGAAAGTCTACTAAACTACTGAAACTATCAAAAATAATTGATTTCCAAGTTAATCTTAAGTCACCTTATAAATGTCTAACTTATATAATATATATCTAATTAATCACAAATTGTCTGTGTTCACAACTATACCAGTAGTATTGTTAACTACTAATGTAACTAATTATAGTAAGCTTTATTTAGATTCCTGTGTGTGTTCTCACAGTTCAGCCTAAATCTAGTATCTAAAAACAAGCAAAGTTTGTTCAATTTAAGTATACTTAATAGATAATGGTCCCAAAAACATATGGCATTTAAAGTGTTTAATGGAAGGGATGGGTAGGAAAAGATAGAAAAGCCTCCCTTGATAGAGAGAAGTGCCAGCTCCTGGAAGCAGCCCTAAGGTCTCCTCCATAGATTACAGTCACAGAAAAATTCTACCTGGAGCTTGCTTCAAATATGGTCAATTCAGCCATTGGGTACAAACTTGACCTTCATCACTGGGATGCTGTCCAAACTGCGGACAGAAGCAAGACATTGGTTGATTATCCTGCTTTGCTTAGACAGTTCCATCAAGTTCCTACTCGACTGGAAAATCTGTTGGACATTTTGGGCCTGGGGTTAAAGACTGACAGTGCTTTGGAACCTTTGCCCCAACAAAGTCAAGATTACCATGGAGGAATCTAGGGTGATCGTCCAGGTAACCGTTAAGTTTGTCATTTATTATAGATTCCAGAGTTGTTGGTCTGTACTTCCAGCTTACTCTGGTGAAATTTTCTCTTCTCACATCTCTGAAAGCACTGATGATGATCGTGATGATCATAATAGATGTGTCAGTTTCAGAGCTGCTCGCTTCAAGCTTCAGCTGCTTCTAAGTTCTCTTCATTCATAATCATGCAGCCTCAGGCCTCAGTTTCCTAGAGATACTTCTAGATCTAGACACAGCTTACCTTACTACTAGATACCGAAAAGAGATAAACTCACCAAACAGACTTCAGCATAGCATTTTAACTGCTCCTTTATTTGAAGGAACTCCAATGACTCCTCTCAGTAATCACCCACTGGTGTCTCATGGTAAATGATTTGATTTCAAAAGAGGTTTAAAGTTTATGTAAGTTTTGAGGGTCTTAGGAAGTGTTCTAAGGCATATAAATAGAAGTTGTAAAAGTCTGAGGATGGGAAAGCTCAAACAAATTGTAAGGTTGTGAAAAGGTGTTTTAAGACATATCGATGTAAGTTGTAAAGCTCTAAGGAAGTGTTTTAAGGTATGTAAGTACATTTGAAAAAGTATAAGAAAGTGATTTAAGTTATATATAAAAATGAAAAATATTTCAGATTTTTTTTACTCCTCTATGCTACTGGTTTATTAAGACTTCAGAAGTTCAGAGTTTTAGCAGAATCACTGAAGTTCCTATAAGCTCTTTATGTAGCTCAGGTAAGCACTGACTATTATCATAGTTATAAACTCAAGGTTTTAAATTTTCTTTGGTTGTTTCCTAAGTATAGACTTAAAAGTGTTTCTCACCATGCTAAAACTGTCTCTGTCCAATCTATACATTCAGCTCTTTGGAAGACTGTTCAAGCTCTTAACCCAGAATAATTTTGGGTCCTCATGCTTCTACTATTACTTTAAGGTATGAATCTACTGATTTTCTTCAAAGTGAGTTTCAGTACAGATTACAAACAGTGGTAATCCCAACATATCTAAAGCATATCCCCTTTGTAACACCCCCTCCCCCAATCTTTTACGCTTTAGGGACATGTTGTGTTTTATAAAAAGAAAGAAGAGAAAAAATATGTTTAGTGAATGTGTAGTATAGTGTGGGGGAAGGGGTTCCTCTGCAGGCCCATGCTGAGGCATCCCTTCCTCCTGAGGGACTAGCCATATGATAGTATAGTATAGAATAAAGTTTATTCAGGGCATGAGGAAGAAAATTGAGGGAGTAGAGACAGAGAAAGACAGAGAGAGAGATAAAAGGAGAGAGAGAGGGGGAGAGAGAGAGAGAGAGAGAGAAGTAGAGGCTAGCCATGAGCACATGGAGAGAGAGGGTGGAAGGGAACAGGGAAAGAGGGGGTAAGGAGCTAGAGCAAGGTCAATAGACCAAGAGAGGGAGGAGGGGACAAGCAGCACCTTTTATACTGACTCAGGTATACCTGGGTGTTGTCAGATAATGAAAGAATCTCAGGTTTCAGTTTAAACTTAAAAATTAACTTCTCCAGAGACATATGCTGGGAGAAGCACATTCCAAAGACTTAAACACACATTCCAGGAGAAGGGGCCAAGAAAAGAGGATTAAAGGTTATCAGGAAGCTGGGCCTTTAACTTAATAAACCTGGGTAAACAGGAGCTACTTAGCTAACACTCATTGTTATAAGATAATGTGCAAATCTGAGTTACCTAGAAAAGGGGCATAAGAGTGGTTGCTTGAGGTCAGCCTTTGTGCTTATTGTCTAAGAAGTGATTATAAGGAACAAACAGGCTGCTGAGCCCAAGCAGCCTGGTTGGCATTAACCCAGCAGACAGAAGATTGTTCAAAGCCTGGACATTCCTACAAATCCCTGCTTGCTTCCTATCCCAGCATGACTGGGCTGTGTGTAGCTCAGGGGATAGTCAGAGAAAAGCTTGCCTTTCAGATAGCCGCCACAGGACCTAGCAACCCCCAGAGAAGGCTGGAAAAAAAACTGTACAGGCTCTCCTCTTCTGTCCCAGATACAGTGATACACCCCACATGTGTGAGATTAGGGAGGCCTCAATGGCTACTGGTTAGTCTCTAGCTGGGTAGCCTAGGCTGGATCAGGCCTGGACTGTTTGAGCTGGAACTAGAAAACCGGCCGAGGCCCAGACTCTGATGCTTATTTATCTTTGCAAGCTTCACTGAGACACCAAGGAGAGACACTTCAGGGCATGTCTACCAGGATGTTTGCAGAAAAGTTTAAGGGAAGAAGGAAGACCTACCCGGAATGTTGATAACCAGGAGTTCTGGGATGATTCAAACCGAGAAACGAAGCAGAGCTGTGGATATAATGTGTTTACTTGCCTCTCACTCCTGTGAGCGCTATACCCCACAAACCATGAACTCAAATACACCCTTAAGGATTTTGTTTTGTTTTGTTTTGTTTGTTTGGGATGTGTGTTTATTTGTTTGTTAGGGGGTTAATTACTTTGACATTGACATGAAAAACAATAACAACAACAACAACACCCAGATAGAAACTCACATACTTGCATTCCGTTCTGATTCTGAAAATGATTCGTGTCAGGGCTGTGAATGCTAAATAGCATCATTATCTTTTGCATGGATAGATAGCTCAAAATGCATTTCCATTGAATTTGAATAAATGTGACACCAATTTTTCATCTTATCTAGTTTAATTTTATGTAATTATTGAACTGGAAAGTAAATACATTGCACTCACCTGTATTGCCGGTTGTGTCTAATATGTGTTTGTTTTCATTTATACTGGAAATATCTGTTTACTACTGACATTGGGCAATTGCTTAAGAACCCACCTGCTAGCTGTGGTTATCAAGATAGAGTCTTAATTCGTCCTTCCATTCTGCTAAAGATGAAATCTATCTCTACTTTTTTTTCATTTTTTATAATTACTAAACCTTCATTGGCCAAGCCTTCCTAAAAAGCAACCCCTCAGCTTGCCTCCTGGTCCCTGTCTTCTAGCTGTAGACAAACAACATGTATTAGCATAACGGAGATAATTAAGGGCAGTGCCAGATACTCTTCTCCTCCTGGCTTCTGTAGTTCAGGGACTGCCAATTTCTTCTCCCTCCTAACAGCCTGGAGGCTTGGAGAGTAACACCTACTAAGTGTGGTGGCTTGTACCATGGCCATATACAACAGTTTAGAAGTCCTCTGAGATTATGTAACCATAGGATTGTCTTTCTTTTACTTTTGTATGTTTGTTTGGAAATAGGCCTGAGTGACTTCAACCTGAAAATCCTCCTCCCTCAGCCTCCTGAGTGCTGGGATTAAAATAAATAAATGAATGAATAAATAAATAAATAAATAAATAATAAATAGAAGAGATTATAAAACTGCCTTTGTGTACTCTGAAAATTTGTATAAAAACTGCTCTCAGCTTTAGCTTGGGGTTCCTCTAGCCTGCATTCAGGAGAACCCCAGTGTACTGGTTATCAATAAACTTCTTGCTTTTGGATAGAGTCCCCTGTCCCTGAGTGTTTCTGTAGGAGCTCATACCCTGGTTTGGATCTTAGGGTCCAACAGTAACTGTAGAGCAGAGCCTAGACTAAATGCCAACAGGACTTAAATCCACTTCTCATAGATTAAAAAAGCATTGAAAGTAAGTTTTTTTTTCTTTCTCAACAGCCTATTTCCTCACTTACTTATTCTGATTATCAAATTTATACCTGTTGTGTTTTATAAAAAGACTGGGAGAGAGAGAATATGTTTGGTGAAGTTGTAGTCAGGTATGGGGGAATGGGGGAATGGGGTGCTTCTGCGGGGCCATGATAAGATTTCCATCCCTTCCCCATAGGGACCAGCCACAGCACAGTACAGTGTAGAATGTGTAGAATAGAGTTTATTCAGGGTATGGGGAGGGGAGTTGAGAGGGTAGTAGAGATAGAGAAAGTGAGAGAGAGAGAGAGAGAGAGAGAGAGAGAGAGAGAGAGAGAAGAGGAGTAAAGAAAGGCTGGTCATGAGCACATGAAGAGAGAAGCGGGAAGGGAATGGAGAGACAGTAGGAAGGGACAAGAGGACAGAGCTGGAACAAGAAGGAAAGAAAGAGAGCAAGAGAAAGCAGAGTGAGTGAGCATCCCCTTTTACAGTGAGTTAGGCACACCTGGCTATTGCCAGGTAACAGTGGGGCAGAACCTAGACAAATTGTTAACAATATCTAAGAAAAAATTTCCCTTTACTTTTTTTTTCCTTTACTTTTTACCTTTACCTTCTGTCCCTAATACATGCATACATATATATATTCTTTCTACTAGATTTCCAGTCAATTAAAAACTGCAAGTTGCTACAATATGACCTACACTTCTCTAGTCACAGATGGTCCCCTAGAGCCTGGACAGCTAGTGAAAGAACCTTGTCTTCCAGGCCTTCGCCAGCATTCCAAAGTTATCCATGACCCCAGATAGGAGGAATCTTGGTGCCTTCATTCACCAGCACCTGTCCTATTACTTTGTCTTTCATAATAAACAAAAGGAGGAATGTTAGGAACCTCTCACATTCCAGAGCCAGGTTCTCTACTCCTATGAAGATGGAATGTCATTGTCATTTCTTTACTAAAGTCCAGAGTGCATGCTCGACTGCCCTTCCCCTATAGAGCCCATACCATCACATCCTCTTCTCTCTGTCCTTGTCTGTCTCTGTCCTTCTGTCTCTGTTTTTTTTCAAACACACACACACATACACACACACACACACACACACACGCACACGCACACGCACAAACCATATCCCTGTTGAGAGGAAGCCCTTTGTGCTCTCTACCCAATAAATCTCTTGTGTAAGTTCTATTGCTTGATGGTGTATTTGTTTCCTTCCTTGGTGGTATTGCAAGTTATTCTGTAGTATAACAATCAGTGTGGAGGTTCTTCAAAAGCTGAAAATCAATGTATTGAAAGATCTAACTGTAAGCACCCTTGGGTGTATACCTAATAGACTGTACATCCTACTAAAGAGATAATTGTTTGTCCTCATTCATTGCTGCTGTTTTCCTTTCCTTTCCTGTTTCCTATCCTTTTCTGTTTCCTTTCCTTTTCCCTCTCCCCTTTCCTTTCCTTTCCTTTCCTCTCCTCTCCTCTCCTCTCCTCTCCTCTCCTCTCCTCTCCTCTCCTCTCCTCTCCTTTCCCTTTTCCCTTCCCTTCCCTTCCCTTCCCTTCCCTTCCCTTCCCTTCCCTTTCCTTTTTTTTCTTAAGCCTATTGCTTTCTAATCTCCATGTTTTTTTGGTTTGGAAGGTTATTATATGTTGTCTTATATCTATGAAGGACGAGTAATCTTTCTGCGGAAAACTACAAGATTTTTGCAATTGCTTTTCTCTATATTAGTGTGGTGGTTTGAATATGCTTGTCCCAGGGAGTGGCACTATTAGGAGGTGTGACTTTGTTGGAGGAAGTGCATCACTGTGGTGGTGGTCTTTGAGACCCTCCACCTAGCTGCCCTTGATCCAGTCCTCTCCTGTTTGGATTCAGAACATAATGTAGAATTCTCATCTCCTTCTCCAGCATCATGCCTACCTGGATGCTGGCCTGCTTCCTGCCTTGATGATACTGGACTGAACATTAGAACTTGTAAGCCAATCTCAGTTAAATGTTGTCCTTTATAAGGGTTGCCTTGGTCATGGTATCTTTTCACATCAATGGGAGCCCTAACTATGACAATTAGTTTTCAGGTTTTCCTTTTTCTCAGGTTATCATTTCAAAGTTAGATCCATAACTTCATGTATATCTCCATGGTAAGATAGTTTTCTGACACTGTTCATTTAAATGCCTTTTACCTTGATTTTCATTCACGTTTCACGTTGAGATTTTCATTCATCTTTTCTGTTGACACAGGACTACTTTAAAATTTACTTACAGGTCTTTGATTGAATGTGAAGGTTATGAGGCTGTTTAGGATGAGCAGCAGCAGATACTATACAGGATTGAACTTTTCCTTGTACTTTGCTTTGGATCAACAGGTAAATATTAACCTAGCCCTTCCTTAGCATTCCTGGTTAAAAGAATGGACTTTCTCTGGTCTTGGGTAAAAACATGACATTTTGTTCAGCATCAATGATTAGAATATTGCACATTATTGTCCCCTCAGAGTTGATCCACTTGAGCCTGTGTCTGTGGGAATAAAAATTAACAACAACTCGGCAAAGACCACCAACAACTTGCTGAGAATAGCCATAATAAAAATATCAGGCCCCTCCAGGGACAGAGTGACCAAAAAAAAAAAAAAAAAAAAAAAATAGAGACAGCCAAGGACTACATGCCCTGACAAGCCCAAACATGCCCAAGTGAGAAATGGTCCATCTGGTGTTTTTCTTCCCTTCTTGGATTTTATGGTCAAAAATAGCAAGTCATCCTGCCCACCAAAAATGATTGCTTACGCAAATTGCTGATGTTTGAAATATCCAATTATATGTAACCAAGCCAGAATTTCCCGCTTTCCCCTTCCCCCTTGCGTCTCTCCCTACTGAAGACCCCCTCAGAGGGGAGACCCTCACTCAAGTCTCGGAAGGTCGCAAGCACCCAATAACCTGCTCAAGACACTGTGAACTGGAACAATAGCGAGGTTTATTCGGGCATGTGACAGCTAGCTGCTGGTCAATTCGTTTGCTCACGCAGGAGCTGAATCGACTAAGATAGCCAGTTTGAGAGGGGTTTTTAAAGGGAAAAACCACAAACCAAGAAATGGGGAGGGGGATGAGGGGTTGCTAAGGTGGCATAACATAAAAATAGCAGCGGAACATTCCAAAGGAACCCAACCTACTTGAGTCAAGGTCAGGTGAAAACTCTCTGTACACTAATCTTTCTCAAGAATGTGGTCCTGCCCTGTTACTTTGGCCTTGCCCTTGTCACTGCAGTTACCAACTTGTTTACCAGCTTGGTTCCCAGCTTGGTTCCCAGCTTGGTTCCACCTAGCTCACTTGCATTCTTTCCTTTCTTTTTGTGGTCGGCCAGTTCCAGTAATGGTGACTGGTCTTTCCACATTCTTGGCTTGCTTCATGGCTCATTTCTCAGAAAATTTTCCATGTCCTTATAAAGAAAGCCTAAAGAATATTTTATATGTCTAAAAAGGATTCTATATACCCAGTATCTATAATTTTTCACTCTACATTATATAAGCCCTGAGTTTTCGGGGGTCTTGGTCGGTTCTCTCCCCTGCGTGGAATGTGTTTCAACCGAGGGCCCCTCGCCAGTAAACTGTCTTTTGCTAACTGCATTAAGTCAGTCTCTCGTGTCTCCTTGGGTGCACTCTGATCGGGACTTGAGTCGGGGGGGGGGGGCCCTCTTCGGGAGTCCTTTCATATCCTGATTAATCTTAACTATCAACACAGCCTACAGCAAGTTTCTAAACACATGCATTTCAACGCCTTTGGTGATCAAATGACCTTTAACAGGGAGTATGCACATTACAACTCTCAACTGTGGCAAAATTACAGTTATTAAGTAGCAATGAAAACAAATTTATGGTTGGGCGTCACCACAACATGAGGAATTAATGGTCACAGTATTAGGAAAGTTGAGAATAACTGATCTTACTTAGTTAAGGAACTGCACAGATTTGATTAGTCTGTGAGCATGTCTATTGGAATTTGTCTTGATCGTTAATTAATATAGGAAAGCACAGCCATCTGTGAGAAATATCATCCATAGTCAAGCAGTTCCAAATGTGTAAGAAAGGTAGTTGAAGATAAGCTTGGCTGTGAGCCCTCCAGCAAGCAGCATTCTCTACAATTCAACTTCCGTGGCTGTGAAGTAAATTCCTTGATAAGAGGCAGTGTTGTGTAGCCAGCAGATCTGCCATCAAATTTCTGTTTTGACTTCCTACTTAACATTTCCCCCAGTGATGCAATACATCTGTCCATCTCCTTAAGTTGCTTTTGGTCAGGTTATTTTATCATAGCAACAAACAAAGAATTACAATGGTCACTTACTCACCTGGACAGGAGTCCAACCCACAGGAAACCGTATTCACCTTCCAGAAGGGAGGAATTATTCTCCATATAATAAGATGATGCACTTGTAGCCTCAGAAATTCCTCCCCCGTGTATTTGTTTACAGAGCTTCTTACACAGGATTTGCCCATTTGTCTGGGTTATTTAAATTGTCCAAACATGTTTTCTCTGACATTCTGCAGTTTTTCACTCTTCTCTAAAGTTCCCTTCTCATTTGTGTATAAATGATTTGTGTATAAATGATTTGTTGAGCTTAGCTTAAATGGGATGGATTTCTCTTCTTCTTCTCTCCATTCCATTCCCTTCTTCCAGGCAGTTGCCAATATTTGCAGCTTGCCTGCTCTGTTGATTTTCTCCCTAACACTAACGAAATGGTCCTTCTGTTTGTTCCAAGTCCAATTTGAAATTCATTTATTAATGAGACAATAACTCACAGAAAAATAATAATGGTGGTAAAATCTGCACAAGATTTCAATCTTTAGTTTTGTATTATGTAATTGAAGGACTTCTATATGCCTTTATTTCATGTTTTCATTTCTCTGCTGTTAGCCTAGTTAGTGAAGCTTTCATTTTAGGTTGGGGTGAAATTTTATTTCTAAAATTTACCTTTTACCTTTGGTTCTTTTCCTTACATTCTGTTAGCTTTATAGCACTTTCTATCACTGGTCTTGTCATAGTTATTGTTTGTTTGCTTTCTTTTGAGACAAAGTCTCACTGTATGACCCTGGATAACCTGGAACTTACTGAAAAAATCTGTGTCTATCTCATTCCTGGGAAGAGTAAAAGTGTGAACCCCCACATCTGGAATTTAAAGTCATTTTGAGTGAATTTTCTTTTTATCTGTCCACTTAACAGAAATATCTTTTGATAAATCCAAATCCAGATTACTTAATGGTTGCTGTGTTTACTTTCTGTTGTCTTGAGATTGAACTTGTGTTTTTTCTTTCCATATGTTGAATATGCCAAGAAAGTTCTTGATATTTTTCATGTTTTGCAGTTAGATTATCTTAGTACTATCCCAAAAATTATATGTATTTTATACGTTTGTATTTTAATTCATTGTTTAAAATAAAGCACATAATGGTAAATAAGAGATAAATGACAATTCAGCCTTAACTGAAAAGCTGCTTCAGTTCCTATAGAAGAAATCTCAGGACAGATGCTCTTTCTATTTCTGCTCTCTCCTGTGCTTCTTATCTGGTGTTTTCTTCACAAACTCCTGGGGGTTGTTCATGTTGGTAGCCACAGGCTTTCATGTAAAACAGAAGACAAGCTCATATCACAGACCCAAACAGCTACCACAGGGCAGGTCTGCAGTACCCTCCTACCTCCTTCCCTAAGAAAGCAGTCACAATTCTAGTCAACACATTTCATATCATTCTGCTTATTCATGGTTGCTACTGAATTTTAATCTTTCCAATTTTGCATATTTATTTGGAAAACAGGTACTTGTTTTAGTTGTTCAATGGGCTTTTCTTAGAATTAATGATTATTTATATGTGCATTTGTCTTGAATCAATAGTTGAAAAACAAGGAAGAGCGGCTGCTCACCCTCTCGTGGTAAAATCATGGCTCTCTTTTGTAATTTATTTTAAGCTCTACAGTTAGAGACAATAAAAATAGTGAAAAATCAGTCATTTTTCTCTACCTGTGTGGGCTTGATTTAACAATAAAGACAAAGAGGAGAGCTAGTAATAAATGCTCAAGTAGTTATTCTATCAATGCACCAAGAAAACAATTGATTCAAGCGTCAAAATATAACTTAATTGCAAAATATAGTTTCTTCCTGCAAATGAAAGAAATACTGACAACTTCATGATGTCCTGTGGCTCTTTCGAACTTAGAAAATGGGCCTTCATATTTCAAATGATCTTAAGAAAAAAAATCAACCTAAAATTTATTTTGCCTACAAGATCTACAGGAATAAAGAGAGAACAGAGACTGAGGGAACTGCCAACCATTGACTGCCCCAACTTGTGGCTCATCCCATGTGGGAGAGCCAATCCTTTGGACTATTAATGATACTCTGCTATGCTTGCAGACAAGAACCTAGTATAACAGTCTTCTGAGAGGCTTTATCAAGCTGCAGATGGAAGCAGATACAGAGGCCCACATCCAAACATCAGGCAGAACGCAAAGAGTCCTACAGAAGAATACCAGATAGAAGTCAGAGGAATCAAGAACACCACAAGAAGACCCACAGAGTCAATGACCTTGTACCATGGGGGATCACAGACCCTCAGCTACCAACCATGAACTATAAAGGAGCTGAGCCTAGACCTCCTACCCATTTGTAGCAAATAGTAAAAATTGGTCTTCATACGGACCCATATGAAGGTTTTGTGAGTGGATTGCTGTCCCCCTTCTTCCACTGGAAGTACTGCCTGACTAAAGGATGAGGCCACTTCAGTCTGTATATCTCCTTTTGATAGGAATATCAGTGTTAGTCACACCAATAGACTCCCTGTATCCTCCCCCATCCCAGTACTCCAGCTAGTCACCCAAGATTATATCACTCTGACCAATTTCCATTCTTACTACCAGCCCTATTCTGATCCTTCTGATCCTCCTCTCCCCACACCTGATTGCCATCCCTGTTTTCCTCCTCACCTCCCCTTCTACCCAGTCCCCTCTCTCCATCCACTTCAGAGGACTATTAAATGTACCCTTCTAAATGAGATTCATGCATCCTCCCTTGTGATCTCCTTATTATGCAGTTTCTTAAGATCTCTGGACTGTAGGATGGTTGTGCTGAATTTCTGGTTAATGTATACTTATAAGTGAGTACCTACCATATGTGTCTTTCTGGCTTTGGGTTACCTCTCTCAGAATGATATTCCCAAGTTTCATCTATTTCCCTGAAAAGTTCATGATGTCTGTGTTTTTAATAGCTGAATAGTATTTCATTGTGTAGATGTATTATATGTTATTTATTTTTCAGTTGAAGGGCATCTAGGTGGTTTTCAGTTTCTGGCTATTACTAATAAGGCTGCTATGAACATAGTTGAGCAAGTGTTCCTGTGTTGTAGTGGGGTATCTTTTGCATATATGCTTTCCAGTTGTATATATGATTCTTGAGGTAGAACTATTTCTAGTTGTTTAAGAAACCATCAAATTGATTTCCAAAGTAGTTGTATAAGTTGGCACTCCCACAAGCAATAGAGGAGTGTTCCTTTTTCTGCACATTCTCAAAAGTATGTGTTGTCACTTGAGTTTTTGATCTTAGTCATTGTAAAGGTTGCAAAATATAATGTCTGGGTCATTTTCATTTCTATTTCATGATTCCAAGAAGATTGAACATTTATTTAAGTGCTTCTTGGCCAGTCATGATTCCTCTGTTGAGAGTTCTTTGTTTAGTATTAGAACAACAGCAAAGGTGCTAGGAGTGCAAAACCCTACTCATCAAAGGCTTCTACCTGGGAAACACAAACATATTTGAAAGCAAAAAGCCTGAACTGAGAATATGTCTCAGAGAGTTTCCTGTTCCAGAGCAGTTTCTTAGGAGAACGTTTTCCAGAACTCAGCACACAGATGTCAGTAGAGTGGCAAGTCTCCAGCTGGCAGCAAACTTTGAAAAGTCTGGTCTTAAAGTCATGAAAGATGAAGACTTTATTTTTCTTGTGTATTCAGTATTATTATGTTTGCAGTATCCATTCTGATTTCTTTCATTTATTGTGTTTATGTGTGTGCATTTGCCTGTGATTGTGTGTGTGTGTGTGTCTGCGTGTGTGAGTGAAAGCCAGATGTTGACTACAAGTGTCTTTTCATCCCTCTCCACCTCATTTCTTTTAGTCAGCATCTGTTACTGGACTTGGAGCTTCACTATTGTCAAGAATGGCCTATACCATGCCACAGGGTCCTATTTTTGTCCTGTCAGTACTGAGATTGTAGATATACACAACCATACCAAACTGTTTACATTAATTCTGACAATCCAAACTCAGGTCCCCACTATTGAGCAGCAAAACAGTATGGATTAAACGATCTTCCCAACTCTACTTTCTGTGTATGTGTATGAGCATGGGCATTTCTGTGTGGTTGGGGGGTGTTATTGCAGATGTGAACTTTTTCTAGTGTGCATTTTCCTTTTATTTTTATGAGTGTGCATATTTGCATGAACATGCTTGAGTATGTGAGTGTTTACATATGGGTGCAGGTGAATCTATGTGTGTGGATGCATGACTGAGAGGTCAGAGTGTTACTCTTCGGGATAGGCTTCTATATTGTTTTGTTGAGAAGTCTCCTACCCAGACCTGAGGCTTAAACATTAGGCAATGATGGTGCACTGCCAATCCCCACAAGCTCTTTCCTCTGCCTTTTCACTGCCAGAATAATGACATGCATTAATATGCTTGGTTTGTTTATGAAGCATAGGGTAAAACACATGTCCTTGTGTACTTTGTAGACTGAGATATCTTGCCAGCCTCAGTTCCATTTTCTTCTGTGCTCACTGAGGGGCATCAGATGCTTTCTGCGACAGGGAACACCTGCCCCTCAGCTATCCTTTTCATTCCCTTTTAAATAGACCTTCTACTCAGCTTCTTTCACATGCCCCATTAATTCCCTTATTTAGTTCTGACAGGGCTGCAACAGAAGTATCTTTTTTGTGCCTTCTGCCTGAAGTGCTGAGTATTCTTGAGGAAGACAGTTAAATACATAGTTACCTAGCACAAATTCTGACACAGCCACTGATAGAGACAATAAGTGTACTTCCCCCAAATATGAAATATCCAGTCATAAGATTTTTTCTATCATTGCTAAAGATTCATTTCTAATGACAAGAAATAAACACCATTTCTGTTTATCATTTAGAACATCAACAACTGTATCATAAAGTAAGGAGGACTTGAGAAAAAGTGTTTGCTCTGAGTACTGATGCTGCAGAATGAACTTAATAAATCCAACCTCCAGTCAGCTGACCCCTTCTTTCTAAGGAACTATGTCATAGGATGTTTCTGAACAACATTTGAGATTAAACTTAAAAAGTTGATGGAGTTTTATGAGGAAAAAGGAACTATGTTATATCTTGTGTAAATAGAACATTGGATTTGCTGGCATATTGAAATCCAATAGAGGAAATGAGGGTGATGAAAAGCGACGTCACAGAGAGGAGAGATGAAACCCTATTTATCAGAGCATGAGCCTGGTGAGAAATGGTAGGGATAACAATCTTACAAGACTTTATTGTCCTATGGCTCCTTTAAATTTAAAACATTATTGTATTCATTCTTGTTGCTCCTCAGTTACTATAGGTCTGGAGTGTTGAATTTTGTTCTTGTGGTATGCTTACATTGATGTTATCCCTCAGTGAGCATTGGTCCATATCATATGCCTTCTTTTAACATGGCTGAAAGGAAAAAAAATATCTGTGCAACCATGTCTGAAGCATCTGTAGTGGCCATTTGAAATGAACACATAGATGGGAAATGTGGCTTTTGGTATTCCTGAGAAGACAGACTTTTGGTTTTGCTTTGTAGATTCATCTAGAATACCTACAGATAGATGTTAGCTTTCTGGTTTTATTAGGTTAAACAACATGGAAATTATTGCTATGGAAAATTATGAAAAAATGTGATTTTTTTTTTGCTAGGAAGAAACACATTTATCATTATAGAAATGACACTTTTGTATATTTCTTAGGAAGAAAAAGAGTATGGTAAAATCAAGCAATGTAGATATCCATTTCATACTGGGAAGAGGGTAGGTCATCATTGGGAACATCTAGACTGAATTCTCAGATAGGGAAGGGTTACAACTTTGAAAAAAGTCAACTGTATAGGATAGGAATGCTTCCTTCTCTCAATATCACTATACATAATTTCAAACTGCCTAGAGGATTTCACATATATTGAAGCAAGCTTTGTTTAGTCTGTTCTCACTGTAAAGTGAGATATTCGTGGATAAAAATTAAGTATTGCTATAGTGTTAAATCATGAATTCATTTTTTGCCCTTCCCCCTCTTCCACCTCTTTGTTACAATATTGCATATGGTGCATCTCTTTCAGGAACCAGAGAACAGTTTCCCTGCTTAACTTGATACCTGTATACTTAGGTAAATGGCCGGGTATAAATACATTTACCCAGAGTATTGCTGTGTCTAAGTATTCTTATATTTTGTTCTTGTGCTTCTTAAACAAAACAGAGTATGAAGTCCTTACTAAAAATTATGTTCATTGAGCTAGTCACAACATCATTACTTGCTTTAAAATAGGAAAATTTCTTCAGTACTCAGTGTTCTTTTATTCCCTACAAAATTAATTGATAGTTTATTATCATTATATTCTTATTAATATTATTGTGGTGATGGTGGTGGTGGTAGTGGTTGTAGTTTTTCAAGACAGGGTTTCTCATGTGGCTCTGGCTAGCTTCAAACTCAATCTGTAGTACAGGCTGACCTCACACTCAGCAGTTTGACTGTCTCTACCTCCCAAGGGCTCTGATTAAAAACATGTACCATCAGTCTCAGACTTAGGTAATCTTAAAATCTAAATTAGTAATGCAACAGCTCAGCTACATAAAGTGTACTCTGTAAGGAAATTGCTGCATTAAAATGGGAATCTGATAATATCTTTTATTAACAGGATCACTGGAGAACTGACCCATCTACAAAGCAGCACAGTCTGTAGATATCATGGGTGCTTGATCATTTTCTGAATGCTTTTCATACTCATATGATTGTATTTACTTCTCTCTGGATGTAACTTACACACAATTAAGCAAAAAGAGAAAAGAGGTCAGGTAAATTAGTCTCTGCATCAGATTTAATGATCAGATAAATGTACACTTAATGCAAAAGTACAATTTCCATAAGAAAACTATAGAGACTATCTGGATTTGTTCTCTACAAGAACATGTTCTCTACAAGAAGATATAGTTCTGTTTACATTGCTAGCCTATACCTGCTAAGTGTTATAGGGCCTAGACCATGAAAACTATATCTCACAAAATGCCATCTCACAAAAATTCACATCAAGCTGTTGTAATAATTGGTTTCATAAAAGATGAATCTTGCCTACACCTCAATTTATACCACAGAATACTATGTTTATGTTGTATTGATTAAAAATATATAGACTATAACTCTGGTGAAAGAATTATTGAAAGTAAAAGAAGAAATTTTTGAAAATGAAGACATGGTAATTTGTAGATATTGACATTTAGTTTAACGAGAATTCCTACAAAATTTTGTTATATTTCCATGTGCTTCAGAACTTACGAAAATCTAAACATATACAAATGTAAATATAAATTTAACTAATGTACATGTAATTTATTATGCTTCTGCTTTGTTTTATATGTTTAATAGTGTAACCCATTATTAAACCCACTAATAGCATAACCCAATATGTTCAATCTTTTTGTACAACTGATAGCGCTTACAAAAGCATTATATATGTAAAATGATAGTTTGATTATCTGTATAAGATGATTTCTTTTGGAAGCTCACAATTCATGTCAGCATATTAAGTATTGTAATATTTTAAATTCTTAAACACACTTAACTTTGATAATCCCAATTGTCTTCATATTCTTAATTGTGAAATTTGTTAACATAAATTGTAGATATATACAACCTAGTAATTCAAGTTGTAAGAAGCTGTTCACATGGAAAAATGCTTTGCTATGCAAGCCTAAGGATCAAAGTCTAGATCCTGGGCACTTATCTAGTAAGACTTACACACACACACACACACACACACACACACACACACACACACCACTTTCTCTCTGTATCTCCTTGTCATTGTCTCTATTCCTCTGTCTCCCTGTCTCTCTGTCTCTTTGTCTCTCTATCTCTCTGTCTCTCTCTCTTTTTCTCTTTCTCTTCCTCTAACCCCCCCTCACACACACACACACACACACAAAGGATGAGGCACACATATGCACATCTTATGTATATACGATTTCTCTGAACATAGCTTATGAAAGAGATAGTTTGTTTTTAAATAATTATGCATCAGCACTTACACTGCTTTCTCTACCTTAATATTTCTACAATGAAAAATGTCACATATTTTATAATGCTTGATAAATAGCTTATTTTATAGCTTTGAATATCAACAAAAGAAAATTAGGTTAAAATATACATTAAATACTGGAGGAGGGCTCTTGTTTCTCAGAGGAGAATGGGGAAGAATCTGTATGAGAGGGTACTGGGAGGAGAGGGCTGACTTGTATTGGGATATGAAGTGAATTAAGAAACAAATAATTTTTAAACCTTCAATTATACATTGAAAATGATCTTTGGAAAAGCAAAAGAATATGCTCAAGACTCAAATATAAGTACTTGATTGAGGTTACTTAAGTGTGTTGCACACTCTTGTGTATTTTGTGTTTGTTGATATTTGTTCTTATTAATGTGAATATGTGCACATTAGTGTGAAATTGTGTGCTGATGTGTGAACATGTACGTAGAGGCCAGATGTCAACATTAGACATGTTGTTTCAGCTGTTCTACATTTTTAGATTTTAAGATAGGGTCTCTTCCTGAATACAGAGTTCATTAGTTGTGCCAAGCTTCATGGTTACTGATCTAGAGACTTAATGGCCTACCATTCTAACTCTAATACTGGGATTACAGGAATAGACTACTGTGTCAAACTTATTAAGAGTGTTGAAGATCCAATTTTAGGTATCCTTGCTTGTGCAGCAGACATTTTAGCCAACTGAGCCATCTTTCTAGCCACTTACTTTTGTACTTAATGTACATATTTATGTCAATATTTTAAAAGATATAATGATTCTAATATTTTACATTTAATAAAATTCTATTAATTTCTATGAAAAATTACCCATCCTCTTTAACATATGTACATAGGGCCTTGGTCTGTCCCATGCAGGGTGTATGGTTGGTGGGTCAGGTTCTGTGTACTTCCATGGGCTCAGAGTTTTCTTGTGATGTTCTTAGCCCTTCTGGCTCCTCCAATCCTCCCCCACAGCTTCTGTGAGACTTCCCAGGTTTCATCTAAAGTTTGGCTGTGGATCTCAGTATCTGTTTTCATCTGTTGCTGAGTGAAATCTCTCTGATGACAATTGAGCTAGATGCCAATCTATGAATATAGTAGAATAATATATCATTAGGAGTCAATTTCATTTCATTGACTTTTTTTCCCATTCACGTTGGTTCTATCCTTGTTCTATGGCAATCCAGCCCTGAGGGCAATCCAGCCCTGAGGGCAATGTCAGGGTTGAGTGAATTTCAAACTGGACCATTTGTTGGTTGGCCAGTACTAGAATTTCTGTCCCAGTTTTATCCCAGCACATCTTGTAATCAGGACAAGTTATATATCAAAGGTTTTATGTACGCCCCTGTGTACATATGGTACAGCAAATGGAAGAAACTAAAAAAAAAATCTGCGGTAACACAGACACAGAAAGACAAATATGATTGATGCTGAACCCAATTGTCATCAGACATTGCATCCAACAACTGATGGAAACAGATGCACAGGTCCACATTAGGCAGAGTTTGGAGAATCCTGCTGAAGAAGAGGAAAGATTACAGGAACAATCAGGGTCCAGAAAACCCACATAATTACCAAACCTGGGTGCATAGGAGCTCACTGAGACTGAACTGCCCACCAGAGAGCCTGCATGGGTATAGCCTAAGCCCTCTGTATATATGTTACAGTTGTTAGCTTGGTGATTATATGGGACTCCTAACTAAGTGAGCAGAGGTTGTTTCTGACTTTTTCATGCTTTGGGACTCTTTTCTACCTAACAGGTTGCCTCATCTAGCCTTAATATAAGGGAGGGGACTACTGTTATTGAAACATGATATGCCATGTTTGGTTGATATCCCTGGAATGTCTCCCAATTTCTGAAGAAAAATGTAGGAGGAGTGGATGTGGAAAGAAGTGAGGAAGTAGAGGAGGTGGGAGACAGAGGGAGGAAAAAACTGCAGTTGAGATGTAATATATGACAAAACAAATTAATAAAAAATTTTAAAGTTTCCTGTCTTTATTTTTTCATGTTTTAAATTTTTATTTAACTTTTAATACAATGCTTTGTTTTCCCACAACAATTATTCCTGAATCCTCCCCGTCTCCCTACCCACTCAATTTCATTGTCTTTCTCTGTGGCAAAAAAAAAAAGAGGAAAAAGGAAAAATATCATGTACAATAGTTAGAAAATGGAAGCAGTTTACATATCCATAAACTAATGAATCAATGATGAAAATATGCTACAACTGCAACATGAGTATTATTAAGATGTTAGGAAATATTAAATTATAAAATATGCAGATAAGTTGATGGAACTAGAAATGATTACATCGATTGAGGTTATCCAGGCCTCAAAAGACAGATATTGGAAGCTGGGCATAGTAGCTCATACCTTTACTCACACCACTTTGACACAGGGACAAGTGGTTCACTATGAGTTCCAGACCAACTTTGGATAGCCAAAGATACATAATAAGACCCAGTTTCAAAACAGAAAAAAGATAAATATTGCATGTTTTCTTTTAAACATGGATGTTTAATCTTTTGATAGGTATATTTTAATCTGAATAACTACAAAATTTAAGTAGCATTTGAGGGATAAGGGAAGGAGGGAAGGAGGGGACCATCCAAGGAGAAAGAGTAAAATGTAGGGTTATAGAGAGATAAAGGAGAAACTAGAATAAAAAGTGTAAATGGGGGAGGAAAGACTATATGGAAACCTAGTAGAGTATAAGATTCCTAAGATACACACATATATAATAGGAATTTAAATGATGTCACCATATATGAAGTAGTAAATGGCCCAACTAGACACCTAGTAAAACTGATTCTTTCTTAAAATTTCCAATTTTCTTATTTTACCCTCTATTCTTCAAAGAAATATCTACAAGAAGAATTATACTTTACTTCAAATGTTTTACATCATAAATTTCTCCTCATTATTGAATGTGAGGTTTTTTTTTTTAAGTTTGTCATGGTTGAATAGGGACATAACTCAACAATTAAGATAACTTACTGTGCAATTATAGAGATTGAGTTTAGGTCCCAGCTCCCTCATTACAAGTCTGGCAGCTGTTTGACACCTGTCACCTCAGCTTCAAGAGGTACTTGCTGTTTTCCAGCCTACCAAAAAGAAAAATGGGAATCCTGGATCACATACTAACTCAAGGGAATAGGCAGGGAGCCTCTTCACGTATGTACAACTACAAGCATCTGCACAGCATATGAACACACATAAATAAATAAATAAATAAATAAATAAATAAATAAAATTTGTACTTCTCAAAGTCTGAGAAACCCTGGGAGTGATGTTAAAATTGTGTCTTTCCTACACTATATTCTACCATGACCTTTGTATACTGTCTGCATTGAAGCGGATCAACTCAATCTCCTCACATATCACTAACGTCCCCTACACTTGGACCCAAGACAGGGCAAGCAAAAATTAGCTTCACTTGTTTGCCCTCTTTTAAAATTATTTCTCTAACACCATCATTTCTTTTTTTGTCTTTTTTTTTATTGGATGTTTTATTTACATTTCATATGTTATCGCCTTGCCCCATTCCTCCCCCCCACCCAGGAACCCCCTATCCCCTCACCCCTCCTCCTTCTTCTCTGCGGATGGAACCCCTACCTACCCCCCCACTCCCACCTCCCCACCCTCAAAATTCCCACCCCCTAGGGCATCCAGCCTTTATGAGGTCAAGGATCTCTTCTTCCACCTATGCCCAGTAGGGCCCTCCACTCTTATGTATTCAGCTGAAGCCCTGGATCCCTCCCTAAGTGCTCCCAGGCTGGTGGTTTAGAACCTGGGAGCTGTGGTTGGTTGGTATTGTTGCTCTCCTCATGGGGCCACAAACCCTTTCAGCTTCAATGGTATTCACTCTAACTCCTCCATTGGGAACCCCATTATCAGTTCAATGGCTAGTTGTGAGCATCTGCCTCTGAATAGTCAGACTCTTGAAGACCTCTGAGGAGACATCCATATCAGGCTCTTATCAGCATACACTTCCTGATTTCCACATCAGCATCTACCTTTGGTGACTGCATCATTTTTAAGCACTTCTCCAAAATAATAAATGTTTTGGTATCTTTAACAATTGATTTAATAAGTAAAATTGTCAAATTAATAAATTTACCTTCTACCTTTCAAGAGGCCTTCTTCTCTCTCTTCTTTGAACAATTTAGACCACAGATTGTTGGAACAAGTAAGCTCTCTTCACTTCCTCTCTGCACCAACAACCTTTTCCATGTTTGAGAAAATGAAGGAGAGAGGAGGTTGTTCTGCGATCAGGAAGGATGAGCAGGTTCTTGGCACAGAAAATAACTACGGTTGTGTACTGTTCTCATGTGGAATTTATCTCCATTAAATTTTCTGATTTGGTTCCTTTCCTATGGTAGTGTTTCTGCTTCTCTGGGATTTTATTGTTGACAGTAGCTCCATGTGTTGCCTTGCCATGAGGATTAAATTTATCTACCAGGAACTATACATTTCTTAGGCAGCTTCTTTTGGGAGCTTCAGTGAATCATAGTCATTGCTCATTGTCAGGCTTCAAAATGTGACCACGCCTGCTTCCTTGTAAGGTATCAGCATTTATAGACTTAAAAATGTCCATACATCCTTCTCTCATTTTTTTATTTACAAGGTTAGCAAAGCCTACTTCCACTGATTGTGGGACTACAAGTTTAATGTACCACTGACTGGTCAGTTACAGTAGCACTTTATTACCTCACGTTTCAAAACCGTAACTTTGAGGTTAAGGAGTTAGCACATAAATTTTGTTGTAAACATCACTTTTTGGCTTACAAACAGGAGTTCCCTTTTTTGTGCTTTAAAATAGACATTATAAGAATCTCTATCATATTAAATTAGTGCCTGCTTTAATCTCATGTAGCTGTCAATAATATCTTTGAAGAAACCCATTTACAAATATAACTGTATCATGAGGAACTGAACATTAAAAGTTTAACATAAGATTGGGCTGTCATGTTGGTGAGGCTGTATGGGTAACTGGCGGCATAAACATGAACTAGTCATGTTAACATGGACAAGGGAAAGTCCTGGAGACCTTAACTCCTACTCAAAGAACAATAGGCACCTAAGGAAAGCAGAAAGCCAGAGAAATACTCTTCCCCAGGGAAAATCACACCAAATGGTTAGCTAACATCAAATAGTCAGCCCTACGAAAATACATAAAAGTAACAGGATACAGACTCAGCAAGTTGTACTTATGTATTTGGCAATATATATGTTTATATGTATTAACAACTAATGAAGCTAGAGACCCTGAAAAAAGTCTTGAAAAAGATAAAGGGGTATATGAGAGAGAATAGAGAGAGGGGGAAGAGAAGTAGAATAATTTAACTATATTATAATATAAAAACTAAAAAAAATAATTAAAATAAAAATAATATTGTAAAAATTATGGACATATGAATTTGCAGGTCAGGATTTTTCAGGAAATAGATACCACTCCCCTTCTCTACTTGTCTTCAAGGCTGTCTACACTTAGAAACATAGGCACAGCGTATGGATCTTATGTTATGTTACTGAAATTACTATAGAAATCAGGGCTCTTGTTACTACAAACACAGAGAGCTACATATCAAATTTCCTTAGTTGTTTTTTTTTTTTAATATCTCCTGTTACTAAGTAAGTAACAGTAAGTAAGTAAACTTAGGGGAGAGCAGACCTAAGGTGTCAGCTCTACACCCAATCCTAGAACACCCAGAAGAGGCTAGACTCCCAGCAGCTGTAACACACCCAGGAACATAGGATCATTGGATCACAGGATCTTAGGAGCTTAGTCACATCAGGATTTCAAACTCCAGAAGCAGCCTAACTCCCAGGTGTTCTTACACCCAGGATCTCAGGATCATAGAGACAGCTGGACTCTGAGGAGTTCTGACACAATCAAAATAACAGGAGAGATAGGCTCCAGTCAGAGAAAGTGAGTTCAGGTAGTATTAGGGTTAACCAGATGCTGAAAGGCAAACTCAAGAACATAAGCAACAGAAGCCAAGGTTACTTGGCATCATCAGTACTTATAGTTTGCACACCATTGCAAGCCCTGAATACCCCATGACACCAGAATAGCGAGACTCAGATTTAAAATCACTTCTCATATTGATGATAGAGGACTTTAGGAAGGACATAAATTATTCCCTTAAAGAAATACAGGAGAACACATGTAAACAGGTATAAGCCCTTAGTAATAGTGATAACAGGAGTGTTCACAAAACTTTGTTTATTGCCTTGCTTGTTCTTTGACTATTTGTGTTTATTGTCTTGTTTGTTCTGTGACTATTCACATCTATCATATTGGTAGTTCCTCAACCTAGAACTGACTTCAATACTTGTATGTAATTAAAATTGTATGAAGCAAAAAATGAGGAGGGGAGATGGGATAGGGGTTTCTAGGGACGGGAAAGGGAGAAAGGGAATGGCATCTGAAATGTAAATAAATACAATACCCAATAAAAAATTCATCCTGTCACATAGTAATCAAAACACCAAATGTACAAAACAAAGAAAAAATACTTAAAGCAGTAAAGGAAAAAGATCAAGTAATTTATAAAGGCAGATCTATCAGAATTACACTAGACTTCTCATCAAAAACTATAAAAGCCAGAAGATATTGGACAGATGTCATACAGACCGTAAGAAAACACAAATGGCACTTCCCTTCTGCCCCTGCCTGGTCCGCTGGGCTGGACCAGACACAGAGTCGGTCTGCTCCCGTCCTGTTGAGAAACTGAATCCTGAGTCATCCAGGAGCCACTGCACTCAGAGCAGCTGGTAAGAACTCCATCTCACTCCCTAAACCCCAGAGATAGATCGGGGAAACAGGGACATCCAGGGCACAGCAGCTACCCAAACCCCGCCCCTCCGGAATTCCACTTCCCTTCTGCCCCTGCCTGGTCCTCTGGGCTGGAGTAGACACAGAGTTGGTCTGCTCCTGTCCTGTGGAGAAACTGAATCCTGAGTCATCCAGGAGCCACTGCACTCAGAGCAGCTGGAGCCACTGCACTCAGAGCAGCTGAAACTGAATCCTGAGTCATCGAGGACCCACTGCACTCAGAGCAGAAGGATTTCCAGATCCAAGAGGTGGCCTGAGTCCCAGGAGTTATTCTACCCAGGAGATTAGGAGCATAAGACCACAGAGACCTCTGGACTCTGAGGAGCTCTGCAATAAGCAAGATAACTGGAAATACAGACTCCAGTTTTACACAGTGAGGGCAGGTACCACTACAGTTAACCAGATGGCGAAAGGCAAGCGCAAGAACATAAGCAACGGAAACCAAAGTTTCTTGGCATCATCAGTGCCCAATTCTCCCAATATAGCAAGCCCTGAACACCCCATCACACCTGAAAAGCAGGATTCAGAATTAAAATCACTTCTCATGATGATGATAGAGGATTATAAGAAGGAATTAAGTAACTCCCTTAAAGAAATACAGGAGAGTACAAGTAAACAGATAGAAGCCCTTAAAGAGGAATCACAGAAATCCCTTAAAGAAATGGAAGAAAACACAAAGAAGGAATTAAACAAAAACATTCAGGATCTGAAACTAGAAATAGAAACAATAAAGAAAGTTCAAAGGTAGACAACCATGGAGATAGAAAACCTAAGAAAGAGATCAGGAGTCACAGACGCAAGCATCACCAACCGAATACAAGAGATAGAAGAGAGAATCTCAAATGCAGAAGATACGGTGGAAAATATTGACACAGTTGTCAAAGAAAATGCAAAATGCAAAAAACTCCTAACTCAAAACATCCAGGAAATCCAGGACACAATGAGAAGACCAAACCTAAGGATAATAGGTATAGATGAGAATGAAGATTCCCAACTTAAAGGGCCAGTAAATATCTTCAACAAAATTATTGAGGAAAACTTCCCTAACCTAAAGAACAAGATGCCCATAAACATACAAGAAGCCTACAGAACACCAAATAGACTAGACCAGAAAAGAAATACCTCCCGTCACATAATAATCAAAACATCAGATGCACAAAACAAAGAAAAAATACTAAAAGCAGTAAGGGAAAAAGGTCAAGTAACATATAAAGGCAGACCTATAAGAATTACACCAGACTTCTCACCAGAGACTATAAAAGCCAGAAGAGCCTGGACTGACATCATACAGACACTAAGAGAACACAATTGCCAGCCCAGATTACTATACCCAGCAAAACTATCAATCACTATAGATGGTGAAACCAAGATATTCCATGACAAAACCAAATTTGCACAATATCTTCCCACAAACCCAGCACTTCAAAGGATAATTGATGGAAAATGCCAACACAAGGAGGGAAACTACAACCTAGGAAAAGCAAGTAAGTAATCTTCCAACAACCCCAAAAAAGATACAAACATAACTTTACCTCTAATAAAAAAAAATAACAGGAAGCAACAATCATTTTTCCTTAATATCTCTTAACATCAATGGTCTCAATTCCCCAATAAAAAGACGCAGACTATCAGACTGGATACACAAACAAGACCCAGAATTTTGCTGCATACAAGAAACACACCTCAGTGACAAAGACAGACACTACCTCAGAATAAAAGGGTGGAAAACAATTTTTCAAGCCAATGGTCCCAAGAAACAAGCTGGAGTAGCCATTCTAATATCAAATAAAATCGACTTTCATCCAAAATTAATCAAAAAAGATAAGGAAGGACACTTCATACTCATCAAAGGAAAAATCTACCAAGGTGAACTCTCAATTCTGAACATCTATGCTCCAAATGCAAGGGCACCTACATACATAAAAGAAACTTTACTAAAGCTCAAAACACACATTACACCTCACACAATAATAGTGGGGGATTTCAACACCCCACTGTCAGCAATGGACAGATCATGGAAACAGAAACTAAACAGAGACACTTTGAAATTAACAGAAGTTATGAACCAAATGGACTTAACAGACATCTATAGAACATTTCATCCTAAAACAAAAGAATATACCTTTTTCTCAGCACCTCATGGTACCTTCTCCAAAATAGACCATATAATTGGTCACAAAACAAGCCTCTACAGATACAAAAAGATTGAAATAATCCCTTGATTTTATCAGATCACCACGGACTAAGACTGGTCTTTAATAATGACAAAAACAATGGAAAACCCACGTACACATGGAAACTGAACAACTCTCTACTCAATGATGACTTGGTCAAGGAAGAAATAAAGAAAGAAATAAAAGACTTTTTAGAATTCAATGAAAATGAGGACACATCATACCAAAACTTGTGGGACTCCATGAAGGCAGTGCTAAGAGGAAAGCTCATACCTCTAAGTGCCTACAAAAAGAAACTGGAAAGAGCACACACTAACAAGTTGACTGCACAACTAAAAGCTCTAGAACAAAAAGAAGCAAATACACCCAGGAGGAGTAGAAGGCAGGAAATAATCAAACTCAGGGCTGAAATCAACCAAATAGAAACAGAAAGAACAATACAAAATATCAATAAAACCAGGAGTTGGTTCTTTGAGAAAATCAACAAGATAGATAAACCCTTAGCCAGATTAACCAGAGGGCACAGAGACAGTATCCAAATTAATAAAATCAGAACTGAAAAGGGAGACATAACAACAGAAACTGAAGAAATTAAAAAAATCATCAGATCCTACTACAAAGGCCTATACTCAACAAAACTGGAAAACCTGGATGAAATGGACAATTTCCTAGACAGATACAAGGTACCGAAGTTAAACCAGGAGCAGATAAACCATCTAAATAGTCCCATAACCCCTCAGGAAATAGCAGCAGTCATCAAAAGCCTCCCCACTAAAAAAAGCCCAGGACCAGATGGTTTTAGTGCTGAATTCTATCAGACCTTCAAGGAAGACCTAATACCAATTCTCTTCAAACTATTCCACAAAATAGAGACAGAAGGAACACTACCCAATTCGTTCTATGAAGCTACAATTACACTCATACCCAAACCCCACAAGGACCCGACAAAGAAAGAGAACTTCAGACCAATCTCCCTTATGAACATCGATGCAAAAATACTCAATAAAATTCTAGCAAACCGAATCCAAGACCACATCAAAACAATCATCCATCATGATCACGTAGGTTTTATCCCAGGAATGCAGGGATGGTTCAATATTCGGAAATCCATCAATGTAATCCACTATATAAACAAACTTAAAGAAAAAAACCACATGATCATCTCACTAGATGCTGAGAAAGCATTTGACAAAATTCAACATCCCTTCATGATAAAAGTCTTGGAAAGATCAGGAATTCAAGGCCCCTACCTAAACATAGTAAAAGCAATTTACAGCAAACCAGTAGCCAACATCAAGCTAAATGGAGAGAAACTTGAAGCAATCCCACTAAGATCAGGGACTAGACAAGGTTGCCCACTCTCCCCCTACCTATTCAATATAGTACTGGAAGTCTTAGCCAGAGCAATTAGACAGCAAAAAGAAGTCAAAGGGATACAAATAGGAAAGGAAGAAGTCAAAATATCGCTATTTGCAGATGATATGATAGTATACTTAAGTGACCCCCAAACTTCCACCAGAGAACTCCTAAACCTGATAAACAACTTCAGCAAAGTGGCTGGTTATAAAATCAACTCAAACAAATCAGTAGCCTTCCTCTACATGAAAGATAAACAGACTGAAAAAGAAATTGGGGAAATGACACCCTTCACAATAGTTGCAAATAATATAAAATACCTTGGTGTGAATCTAACCAAGCAAGGGAAAGACCTGTATGACAAGAACTTCAAGTCTCTGAAGAAAGAAATTGAAGAAGATCTCAGAAGATGGAAAGATCTCCTATGCTCATGGATTGGCAGGATTAATATAATAAAAATGGCCATCTTGCCAAAAGCAATCTACAGATTCAATGCAATCCCCATTAAAATCCCAACTCAATTCTTCACAGAGTTAGAAAAGGAAATTCTCAAATTCATATGGAATAACAAAAAACCCAGGATAGCGAAAACTATTCTCAACAATAAAAGAACTTCTGGAGGAATTACCATCCCTGACCTCAAGCTGTACTACAGAGCAATAGTGATAAAAACTACCTGGTATTGGTACAGAGACAGGCAGGAAGATCAATGGAATAGAATTGAAGACCCAGAAATGAACCCACACTCCTATGGTCACTTGATCTTTGACAAAGGAGCTAAAACTGTCCAGTGGAAAAAGGACAGCATTTTCAACAAATGGTGCTGGTTCAACTGGAAGACAACATGTAGAAGAATGAAAATTGATCCATTCTTATCCCCTTGTACAAAGCTCAAGTCTGTGTGGATAAAGGACCTCCACATAAAACCAGATACACTGAAACTAATAGAAGAGAAGGTGGGGAAAAGCCTCGAATACTTGGGCACAGGGGAAAAGTTCCTGAACAGAACTCCAATGGCATATGCTCTAAGATCGAGAATTGACAAATGGGACTTCATAAAATTGCAAAGTTTCTGTAAGGCAAAGGACACTGTCAATAGGACAAAACGACAACCAACAAATTGGGAAAAGATCTTTACCAATCCTTCATCTGATAGAGGGCTAATATCCAATATATACAAAGAACTCAAGAAATTAGACTCCAGACAACCAAATTACCCTATTAAAAAATGGGGTATAGAGCTTAACAAAGAATTTTCAACGGAAGAAACTCGAATGGCCGAGAAGCATCTAAAGAAATGTTCAGCATCCTTAGTCGTCAGGGAAATGCAAATCAAAACAACCCTGAGATTCCATCTCACACCAGTCAGAATGGCTAAGATTAAAAACTCAGGTGATAGTAGATGCTGGCGAGGGTGTGGAGAAAGAGGAACACTCCTCCATTGTTGGTGGGACTGCAAGATGGTGCAACCACTTTGGAAATCAGTCTGGCGGTTCCTCAGAAAATTGGACATAGCATTACCCGAGGATCCAGCTATACCACTCCTAGGCATATACCCAGAAGATGCTCGAACATATAACAAGGACATATGCTCAACTATGTTCATAGCAGCCTTATTTATAATAGCCAGGAGCTGGAAAGAACCCAGATGTCCTTCAACTGAGGAATGGATTCAAAAAATGTGGTATATTTACACAATGGAGTATTACTCAGCTATTAAAAACAATGAATTCGAGAGGTTCCTTGGTAAATGGATGGAACTAGAAATTATCATCCTGAGTGAGGTAAGCCAATCACAAAAGAAGACACATGGTATTCACTCACTGATTATTGGATATTAGCCTAGAACCTTGAAATGCCCAAGATGCAACTCACAGGCCACATGAAGCCCATAAAGAAGGAAGACCAAGTGAGGGTGATTCGGTCCTTCTTAGAAGGAGCAACAAAATACTCAAGGGAGCAAATATGGAGACAAAGTGAGGGACAGAAACTGAAGGAGGGGCCGTCTCAAGACCACCCCTCCTGAGTATCTATCCCATGTGCAATCACCAAAGGTAGATGCTGATGTGGAAGACAGGAAGTGCATGCTGATAAGAGCCTGATATGGATATCTCCTCAGAGGCCTTCAAGTGTCAGACATATTCAGAGGCAGATGCTCACAACTAGCCATTGAACTGATCATGGGGTTCTCAATAGAGGAGTTAGAGTGAAGACTGAAGGAGCTGAAAGTATTTGCGGCCCCATGAGGAGAGCAACAATACCAACCAACCACAGCTCCCAGGGTCTAAACCACCAGCCTGGGAGCACTTAGGGGGGGATCCAGGGCTTCAGCTGAATATGTAAAAGTGGAGGGCCCTGCTGGGCATAGGTGGAAGAAGAGAACCTTGACCTCATGAAGGCTGGATGCCCCAGGTGGTGGGAATTTTGAGGGTGGGGAGGTGGGAGTGGGGGGGTAGATAGAGGTTACATCCACAGAGAAGAAGGAGGAGGGGCGAGGGGATTGGGGTTCCGAGGGGGTGGTGGGGGATGGGGTAAGGGGACAACATAGGAAATGTAAATAAATCATCCAAAAAAAAAAAAAAGAGAACACAAATGCCAGTCCAGGCTACTATACCCAGCAGAACTCTCAATTAACATAGATGGATAAATGAAAATATTCCATGACAAAACCACATTTACACAATATCTTTCTACAAATCCAGCCCTACAAAAAATAATAGAGGGAAACCACCAACATAAGGAGGGAAATTATACCCTAGAAAAAGTAAGAAAGTAATCTTTTTCCAACTAGCCCAAAAGAAAATAACCACATAAACATAACTCTACCTCTAATAAAAAAGTAAAAGGAAGCCACAATCACTTTTCCTTAATATCTCTTAACATCAATGGGCTCAATTCCACAATAAAAAGCCACAGACTAACAGATGGGATATGTAAACAGGACCCAGCATTTTGCTGCATACTGGAAATGTACCTCAGTAACAAAGACAGATACTACCTCAGAGTAAAAGGCTAGAAAACAATTTTACAAGCAAATGGTCCCAAGAGACAAGCTGGAGTAGCCATTCTATTATCAAATAAAATTGACTTTCAACCAAAATTTATCAAAAATAAATAAATAAGGGAGGATACTTCATAATTGTCAAAGGAAAAAGTTAGCGAAGATGAAATCTCAATTCTGAACCTCTATACTCCAAATGCAATGACACCCACATTCATAAAAGAAGCATTCATAAAGCTTAAAGCACACATTGCACATGACACAATAATAGTGGGAGACTTCAACATCACACTCTTGTCAGTGGACAGATCATGGAAAAAGAGACTAAACAGAGACACAGTGAAACTAAGAGAAGTTATGAATTAAATGGATTTAGTGGATATCTATAGAACATTTCATCCCCAAACAAAAGAATATATCTTACCAACCTAAGAAAGAATTGCATTGTTTTGGAAAGAAAGAGGCTCCCAGGACCCAATGGGGATGAGAGTAGCTGAAATGCCCAATAAAAGGGAGAGAGGCAAGGCCCTTGGTTGGGGGAGAGGACTACTCATTTATCTTTCCTGGCATCTGGGAATTGCTGGTGGCTATCCCCAGTTCCCCATGTCCCATTGCTACACACCTCTGTTCAAATTCCTGACCCTCTCCTATTAATCTCAGCCTTCTCTCATACCTGATCCTTCCCAGCTTTTCCTCCTCCCCCTTATCTCTTCCTCCCAAGTCCCTCCCACCTACTACTTCTCATGAGTGTTTTGTTCTCCCCTTCTAAGAAGGATTGAAGAATCCACATTTTGGTCTTCCTTTTTCTTGAACTTCATAAGGTCTGTGTACTCTATCTTGGGTATTCTGAGCTTTTGGACTAACATTCCATTCACATATCAGTGAGTGCATACCATGTAAGTTCTTTTGTGACTGGCTTACCTCACTCAGAATGATATTTTCTAGTTCCATCCATTTGCCTAAGAATTTCATGAAGTCATTATTTTTAACAACTGAGTACTACTCCATTGTGTAATATACTACATTTTCTGTCCATTTCTCTATTGTATACTATTTTTCTAAAGCTTTAATTTAGATCAAACCCTATATCAATGTCATATTAAATATCACTTAAGTAAATTTACGTTTTCTTATTCATCCCTCTCATAAACTTTAACTGTCACGTCTATCTTTTTTCCTTTTATGGTATGCTTTTTTATTTAAATTTTTGAGATTATTATATAATTAGAATGGTTTTTTATTCCTCCTATAAACCCTCTCATATCCCTTTCCACTCTTCCTCAATCTATATCTTCTTTTTTAATTAATTACTTTTACATATATATACATAAATGATACATTTTTTGGTGTGTGTGTGTGTGTGTGTGTGTATCCATGTGTATACATCTAAATAGAATCTGTGCAGTCTGAATAATGTTGTTTGTATATATGCATTCATGGCTGACCATTTGGTACTGGAAAACTAATTGCTGTGCTTTTCCCTGGAGAAGACTGTTTCTCCCACTTTCAGCACTTCCTACTTGCCTTTACTCCCCTGTATCGGACTGAGGCTTTGCAAGCTTTCCCCATCCATGTTAGCATGTCTATTGTTATCATCTTTGTTCAGATCACACTTAGGCAGTCATGCTGATGACACTATAGTTTCTGATGGCAGTATAGTTTCAGGTACTACTAGAAGACAATTACATAGCATTCACCCCATGATCTAACTGGTAAAAGTACTTTCTGTCTACTCTTCCTCAGTGTTTCCTGAGTGTTACACATGCAGTGTTTGTATGTGTATTCATTGGGACTGGATTCCACCCCTATGCATTTTGGTCATGTCTACTCTTATTCTGTCATAACTGATATGCTATGAGTCAGCAGTTCTATATCAAATGTTTTGTCAAAGGTGATCTCAATAGAAACTAAAGAAAAGCAAGAAATAATATGCATTTAATTCATAGGGAAAATATAGGCATTTCTTTACATTTATTCTTTGAAAATGTAGGAAGAACTTTGCTAAAGTCCTGAAACAATACTAAATTTCTGAAACAATATTTTAAAACTATTTTATAATAGCACTTCAATTATTTCCTTTCTAAGTGTAGAAAATAGAATACTGTATCCCGGTGAATTTATACAGCATATTTCTAGACATGTTTTACAGGCAATAGAAGGTTTTCTTCCAACCACCGATAAATTTGGGAAGTTAACTTCCTCCATGTCTAAATTCTAAGGAGAGCTTGTGACAAGTTCTCCTAAGATAAATGCAACAGTTACTGAAGTTCAACAAAGACCATTTCAGAGAGTCATTTTTCCCCTTATCATTCACTTTCAATGAAATAAGAAATATAACAAAGAGTTTATGTAGGTGGACGAGAATCAGATATTTTTATGATAAACCTAATGTACATATTTTCCAGTACTGGAGAATAGATTTGTAAGTCTATTTAATGTCTTTGTAGTGAGTAATAAATGTGAAAAGCTATAGACTTTAATTTTATTTTCTCTTTCAACAAACAAGAATGCTAGATTCTATTGTAAATTAGTACACCCACGTGAGTAATAAGAGACCAGCATAGACAATGATCGGTAGAAATTGGGATCAGGGAGATATTGGATCAGTAGATTAATATTCCTGTGCCAATCCTGATGACATGAGTTTGATTTCTTATGGTAGAATGAGCCAAGTCATGCAGGCTAGCCACTTATTTTTTTTACAATTTTTGACTCATTTGTGCCTTAACAGAAACACACACACACACACACACACACACAAAACATAAAATGATAAAATTAAGAAAACTCATTTGTAGACTAGATGGCTACAAATACAAAGCAGAGTAGGCCAGTTTTTGAGTACTAATGTACAAACCAAAGTCAAAAGAGTGAATAACAATAAAACTGTTCATGTATTTCAACTCACTGGTCTTGACTATAAAACAAACTCAATTTGCTTCCAAATGAATAAAGAATGAAGTAATGAATTGATATTGTCTGATTTTAGAACCAAGCATTCTAGAATGACTCCCCACTGAACATTGTGTATGAGCCTCATAGGCCCAAACAGCTAATCAGACAGACTACAGAAAAGAAAGCAAGCACAGTTATGACAAAAGAGAATGGTTTGGGTGGAGAACACATGAAGCAAATACCTTAGCCACTGTGGAAAGTTCAATCCCTTTCTGCTATTGAAAGTGTTTTTTGCTGTATAAGTTCTCAATGGTGACTGTGAACATTGCAATCCTCAACAATGCTTTCCCGAGGGCTGGTGAAGGTAGAGTAGATTGAGAGTCAATAATTTCATTAGTTGAAGAGAAAACCTCCCTTTATTTTATCCCTTCCCTCTTAGCTATTTTCCTCTAGTTGTACCTCTATTGATTTGAATTTTTATAGCTCTCCTTTCTCTTGTGGAATTTACTAGATGATGTCTCACTAGTGATTGCAGTTGCTATGAAAATTGTCAAATCTAGGTTGACAACTAAGGCCCTAAGTTGACTGCTTATATCCAAGAAGAGATTCCAAATGTCCTTTAACTAAGAGGTTCATTTACACATTGCAACCTGGACCTTGAAGACAGTCATTGTGCCTTTCTATGTGCCTTTATGAGACAGTGTTTCCTCAGTTTCTGCCATTTCACTCCTCAACACAAAAACTCAGGACAGGTTATACTTTTTTTGTATCCTCTCCATTACTCTTTCATTGTTTTATGTTTCTTGGAGTTATTTATCACTTGGTTATTTATAAAGATTTAACCCATACTGTGGAGAATAAAGTTAGCTGAATGTTTGTTGTCATCAAACCTCCTAGCTATTTTCTGGATAGCTCAGGGCAGATGGCAGTCTTCCAACAGCAGAGGCCACAGACAGATTTTAGGCTTCTTTACTAGTATTTTCTCTTGCAAACTCTCTCCCATGTCTTCATTTGAATTTACAGCTTATTTTAATATATTTGTTTAATCTCTTTTCCTTTTTTGTGAGTGAAACACACTTGAAAAAAGTATTTCAGGTTGGGAAATATGGAACCCATTTAGATAAAAATGGCTGGTAGATAGAGCTCAGTGCTTTCCTAACACGTGAAAGGTAATGAGTTCAACACTTAGTATTTTCAAAGGATGAGAAATAAATTAAATAGATAAGCACAGTTCCAAACCTATGCCCTGTGAACCCTCTCTGTTTGTGAGACATCATTGCTTGTTAAGCTAGCTCTCTTCTCCCTCTTCTCACAAAGTGTAACCATCTGCAAACCCATATGCCTAGTCTGAATCCTGTGAAACATGAACACTCATTGTGAATTGCCATTTTTCACTAAATCTCTTCTTCATATGGCAATCTTCACACAAGATCCAGGTCTGTATCCTTAGAGCTTTCTTTGTTCAAGAGCCGCTTAGACTGGTGAGGCACTGATTCCATCTCTCATCATTCTCTTTACTTACCATCATCTCTACAAAAACAAACCTAGAAAAAGATTCCCCAAAAACCATAGGCCTAACTCAAGACTCATGGTTGTGGAACCATTTGGGCTTAATTCAGTTAAACATCACATTTGTCAGTTATACCTGGCCTAGTACAAATTAACCAACAACTATATTAGTTCAATCTAAGGGAGGCCAGGTTAAAATATCAAACATACAATCAAGGAAAGAAGTGCAGATGCTCAGATCAAATTACAAAATAATAATAATAATAACATTAATGAACAAGACAGCCTCTCCCATCAAAATAACTTGTGCTACTTTAAGGAGAACTACCAAAATGAACCCCAGAACAAAGGATTTAAAGGAATATAAAACTTATCTGAACATTCAAAGAATTCACAGAAGATTTGAAGGAACAGTTCATTGAACTCCAAGAAGATAATAATAAATTCAGAGTGATGTCCAATGAAACACAAAGACAGAACTGAATGAAGTAACAAAAGTAATTCAGTATTTCAAAACCAGTTTCAATAAAGTGGTAGAAACATTGAAAAAAAACTCTAGCTAAGATGAAGATGGAATTGAAAAACTCAACATGCCAATTAGAAAACCTAACGGAAAAACCTTACAAGTAGAATGAGTCAACAGATGATAAAGTATCAGGACGTAAAAATAAAGTAGAGAATCTAGACAATATAATAAAAATGTGAATAAGTTTTTAAAATAAAGAAAAGGATCATTTAGGAAATGTGGAAAACCATGGGAAGACAAAAGCCTTTTTGTTAGAGATATAGATCAATGAAGATGGAATTGAAAAACTCAACATGCCAATTAGAAAACCTAACGGAAAAACCTTACAAGTAGAATGAGTCAACAGATGATAAAGTATCAGGACTTAAAAATAAAGTAGAGAATCTAGACGATATAATAAAAATGTGAATAAGTTTCTAAAATAAAGAAAAGGATCATTTAGGAAATGTGGAAAACCATGAGAAGACAAAAGCTTTTTTGTTAGAGATATAGATCAAAGGGAAGAATCTAAGGTCAATGTCATAGAACAGATCTTTAACAAGAGCAGAGAAGAAAACTTCCCCAAACTAAGGAAAGACACACCTAACCATATATAAGAAGTATATAGAACCTTAATGAGACAAGACCTAAAGAGAATGCCTTATGGAATATCATAGTTAAAACACTACTGTACCCAGGAAAGCTATCTGCTCAAATTGAACAAGTCTAAATGGATAAAGGACCTCCACATAAAACCAAATACACTGAAACTAATAGAAGAGAAGGTGGGGAAGAGCTTCGAATACTTGGGCACAGGGGAAAAGTTCCTGAACAGAACACCAATGGCATATGTTCTAAGATCAAGAATTGACAAATGAGACTTCATAAAATTGCAAAGTTTTTGTAAAGCAAAGGACACTGTCAATAGGACAAAACGACAACCAACAAATTAGGAAAAGATCTATACCAATCCTACATCTGATAGAGGGCTAATATCCAATATATATAAAGAACTCAAGAAATTAGACTCCAGACAACCAAATAACACTATTAAAAAATGGGGTATAGAGCTTAACAAAGAATTTTCAACTGAGGAAACTCGAATGGCCGAGAAGCACCTAAAGAAATATTCAGTATCCTTAGTCATCAGGGAAATGCATATCAAATCAACTCTGAGATTCCATCTCACACCAATCAGAATGGCTAAGATTAAAAACTCAGGTGATAGTAGATGCTGGCGAGGATGTGGAGAAAGAGGAACACTCCTCCATTGGTGGGACAGCAAGATGGTGCAATCACTTTGGAAATCAGTCTGGCAGTTCCTCAGAAAATTGGACATAGCACTACCTGAGGATCCAGCTATACCACTCCTAGGCATATACCCAGAAGATACTCGAACATATAACAAGGACATATGGTCAACTATGTTCATAGCAGCCTTATTTATAATAGCCAGAAGCTGGAAAGAACCCAGATGTCCTTCAACTGAGGAATGGATACAAAAAATGTGGTATATTTACACAATGGAGTATTACTCAGCTATTAAAACTAATGAATTCGAGAAATTCCTAGGTAAATGGATGGAACTAGAAAATATCATCCTGAGTGAGGTAAGCCAATCACAAAAGAAAACACATGGTATTCACTCACTGATTATTGGATATTAGCCCAGAACCTTGAAATGCCCAAGATTCAACTCACAAGCCACATGAAGCTCATGAAGAAGATAGACCAAATTGGGGTGCTTCAGTCCTTCTTAGAAGGAGCAACAAAATACTCAAGGGAGCAAATACGGAGACAACGTGAGGGACAGAAACTGAAGGAGGGGCCGTCTGAAGACCATACCACCTGAGTGTCCATCCGATGTGCAGTCGCCAAAGGTAGATGCTGATGTGGAAGTCAGGAAGTGCATGCTGATAAGAACCTGATGTAGCTGTCTCCTCAGAGATCTGCAATAGTCTGACATATTCAGAGGCAGATGCTCACAGCTAGCCACTGAACTAATCATGGGGTACCCAATGGCGGAGTTAGAGTAAAGACTGTTGGAGGTGAAATGGTTTGCGGCCCCATGAGGAGAGCAACAATACCAACCAACCAGAGCTCCCAGGGTCTAAACCACCAGCCTGGGAGCACTTATGGAGGGATCTATGGCTCTAGCTGTATATGTAAGGGTGGAGGGCCCATAGGTTGGAGAAGAGATCCTTGGTCTCATTAAGGCTAAATGCCCCAGTGAATGGGAATTTGATGGTGGAGAGGTGAAAGAAGAAGGTAGGTAGGGGTACATCTGCAGAGAAGCAGGAGGAGGGGTGAGGGGATAGGAGGTTCCTGGGTGGGTGGGTGATGGGGTGAGGGGATGACATATGAAATGTAAATAAAACATCCAATTAAAAAAATCAGAAGTGAAATTAATAAAATAGAAACAATGAAAATAATCAACCAGTCAACAAATCTATTGGGTTTTTTTATTGAGAAGATAAATAAAATTGACAAAACCTTGCTCCAAGGTTATAACTTGAAGATATGATCCAAATCAGATGAATCATGAAAGAGAAGAGAGAAATTATAACATACCCCCAAACTCACACTTATAAAAATACTTTATATAGGAAGATATAATTTAAACATATGAACCTCATAATTCATGAAAACTACCAAAGTTAAACTCAGAAGATACCACCAACCTAACCAGACATATGATGAAGGAAGAAATTGAAACCAATAGAAATCCTCTTCTTGTCTAAAAACATCCAGACTGAGATGGAATCACTGAAAAATTCTATTGGAGTTTCAAAGAAACAATAGGAACAGAAGCCAGTATTACCCTAATACAAAAATCATAGTAAAAGACACAGCAACAACAAAAACAAATCTAAAGACTAATGTCTCTGATTAACAGAACTGCAGAACTCCTCAGTAAAATATTAACAAAATGAACACACACATATATTAAGAAGTTCATTTACCATGAACAAATTCACTTTATCCCAGAAATACAGGGTTGGTTCAACATGCATGTCAGAAAATATAATAAATCATATAACTGGACTTAAAGAAAAAGTCATATGATTATCTCATTTCAGGATAAGGTCCATGAGAAGACAGGACTGAGAGAATGTCTCTCTACATAATAAAAGCTATGCATGGCAAATGCAGAGCTAAAATGGAGAAAATCTTGAAGAAATCTCATTAACTCAGTAATGAGATAGGACTCCACCCTATCCTACTCTTTTTCAATGTAGTGCTGAAAGTACTAGGTGGGAGAGTAAGGCAAGAGAAGAAAGCCAAATAGTAAAAAAGAAGTAAAATATCTGTATTTGAAGATGACAAAATATTGTATATGAGGGAAGCCAAAAATTATACCTTAAAACTTCAAAAATTGAATCAATAATTTCAGCAAATTGTCTGTATACAAAATCAATTTATAAAAAACTAGAAATCATTTTATACACCAAAAGCAAGTGTATTCTGAAAGAGATTAAGAACACACTCCGTGAAAAATATCATCAAGTACAATGAAATATCTTGGGATAAACCATATCAAGGAGATGAAAGATGTCAACAATGAAACATAAGTTTTCTGAACAAACAGACTGAGAAAGACCCTAAAAAATTGGAAAACATCCTGTGTTCATGGATTAGGAGAAAATGACCACCCTACCAAAAGCAATTTACAAGATCAATGCAATCCTTATCAAAATATAGAAAAGGTTCTTCACAAAATAGAAAAAAGTCATAATAGTCATGTGAACGACAAAATAACTCCCTATAGCCAAATGAGTCCTGAACAAAAATAATACTGGAAAACAAAGACATAGAGAGCAATAAATTAAAATAGAAGACTAATACATGATTACTAGTAACTACAGTCAGCTGATATGTGATAAAGAGGCAGAAAAACATACACTCGAGAATACATAGCACCTTCAAGAAATGATGCTGGAAAAAACTGGATGTCTACATGCACAAGAATGAAATCAGACTATAAAATTAGACTAATGAGAGAGTCTGTCACTTGCATAAAATTACCTCTAAGTGGATGAAAGACTGCAGTTATAATCTGAAACAGCAATAATGCCAGAAGAAAACATAGCACTATCCTATAAAATACAAGTGTAAAAATAACTTTCTGTACAGGATTCCATTTGTCCAGGAATTAATGCCAATGTTTGGTAGCTGTGACTTCATAAGACTAAAAAGCTTCACATATGGTAGAGGTCTAATATCCAAAATATACAAAGATCTCAAAAGAACAGAGTCAAAAAAACAAATGTCTGAATTTAAAAAGAGGACTATATTGCCCGAAGAAGTGTTCATCATCCTTAGCTTAGGGAAGTTAAAGTAATTTTGTGAATTCATCTCCATCTAGTCAAAATGTCTAATATCAACAAAACAACTGAGATCAAACACTGACTAGGTTGTGAAAAAAAGAAACTCTCATTCATTGTTGAATGCAAATGGGTACAGCCAATCTGGAAATCTATGGGAGAATCTCAAAAACTAAAAATAAATCTACCATATGATCTAGATATACATTTAGTTGATATATGTCCAAAGGACTTGATATCCTACTCCACAGACACATGCTCAGCTATGTTTATTGCATTAACATGAGTGAAACAATCAGCTTATCAGTAGAAATGCTAACATGTAAGGGGAGAAATCGACTCTGTCTTCATACCTAGAGGAAAACTACAGGCAGCTAATCAATGTAGAAAGAGGAAGAATTAACCTCAAACAGGAATTAGCCCAGGCTTTAACTGTGAGAGGGAGACATGGAAGGAGCTCCAGGGAAGGGGAAATAGGAGGGGTTAGAGAGAGGATAGGGATGGGGATACTGATTTGATCGTATTGTACTAAGATATATAAAAATACAAAGGCAATAGGGAATAAAATAAGTGAAAAATAGAGTTGTGGCATCATGCCATCACTGCAAACCAGATACACATCAGCTGGGTCCATTATAGATGCCAGTTTTTTATCCTTTTCTATTCGCAAAATAATTCTAACCTGAAATGATCTGGCTTCAGTGGCAAAATAAATCTTAACTTAAACTGATGAAGATTTTATGTATGAGTCATTTAATAATGTGAAAAACATGGATTGAAGTATTAAGTGAAAGCTTCATGTCCAAATCCAGAACAATTTTATGGAAATTATTAGAAATGCTTAACAGCAAACCCAGTACATATTATAATGTATAGAATAGTTAGGTCCTGAATATTACTAATAAAATAATCTTCAAAGATAAAAATGTTTCATAAGTGAGAGTCAACACCACAAATTTTACCATATATTTTTCTTCTTGAAAAGAGTTGAAAAATGATTTTAAAGAAGGTAGGTAGGTACTGTTTGAACTTTCAAAGACTTTCCCAGAGAAGTGCAACTCCTATGATGTTCTTTGCTTAAGGGAACATGGCAGAGAACTCTTGACTTCACTGATTAAAATAGCCAACTAATCATATTGCCCCATCCCTGTTAAAGTAACTCTCTAGAGATATTTAACATAAAAGCCTGTTTTCCTGAAAAACTTATTAAAACAGTTTTCTATATTAGGTTATTAGTAAGACTGAAGAATTAAAATTTTAATTGTGATAGCTTTTAAAAATAATACTTCTATCATCAAAGGCACAAGTCATTAAAATTTTGTTTTTGAGGTCTCATAGTCCCTGATATTTAAAATTCCTACTAATTGTTAAATTTATTTTATTTATATGAGTACACTGTAGTTGGCTTTAGACACACCAGAAGAGGGCATCAGATTACAGATTACAGATGGTTGTGAGCCACCATGTAGTTCCTGGGAATTGAACTCAGGACCTCTGAGACCACAACCAATGTTACCATCTCTATAGTCCAATTCCTAACATTTTTATATTTAAGCAATTCATTATGTATTTGAAATCTTAGAACACTCTTCACATTATTTAATATTTTATTATATATTGAAGTGAAAATTTATGGTTTCTTTAGAGACTCAGTTGTGTCATGTGATGTTTTTCTGAAAACTGTCTTACAAGAGGATGTTTTTGCTGAAACAGATGGTGGGAAGATGTTTTGCTGAGAACAGGCACATGCTATTTTTCTGAATGCAGCCTGGGAAAAGGGTCTGATATTTTGCTAGAGTGGATACTTGAGAAAACACATGATGTTTAGGAAGTGAATAAATATAACCCAACAGAAAGTGGGTAATCATTTGTGGTATTGGTTTACCTTGACATTATTTGTTGGTCTTCATTGGACTTTGCTGACTCTGGTCTCCACTGACAAGGCCTTGTGGTATTGGTTCACCTTGTCTTTTTGATGTCATGAGTTTGTAGAGAAAAATGCACCAAAGAACTTTTGGTGGTGTTCCCATGGCTTCCTGCCTCTTCTGAGAACTTAGGTCGATTGACAGAGCCTTGAAGTTTTTTCTGGATCAAACTCCCGTTGCTGGTTCATAGACGGTGATTATTAGTGGATGAGCTACCTGTTGATTCATGTGAGCTGAACTGCTGATATCTTGACAACACAGTCTTGATTTGCCCCGAAGAACTATTTCTAAATAGGTTCAGATCCTCCTTTGCCCTATTAACCTTTCTTTTCTTCTACCTCTTGTGGGTGGTGGGCTAGAGGGGAGGTTAAAGCGTTTAAGTGCACTTATTAAAATAAGTTTTGAAAAATATAAGCCTTCAGTATATAAACATATGACATACTGTAAGAGACTAAGTGATCTTATACTGTTTGCAACTTATCTTCCTTTCTAGGCTGGAGATGGGGAGATAGCTCCATTGACGAAGTACCTGCTACACAAACATGAAGACCTAAGTTTGGCTTCCCAGAACTCATACAAAAGCAGGCTGTAGTACACATTATTTCCAGAGTATAGGATGAAAAGACAATAAGATACAGTGGGTTCACTTTCTGACCAACCTTGCTCAAGACAAAGGCCCAGCTTCAGAGAAAGACCATACTCAAACAATATAGTAGAGGGCTTTTGGAGAAAATAAAAATATAAACTTCTGGTCTCCACAAGTTCAAGCACACATATTAACAAATACTGCATTTACATACCCACATGTGCACATGGGCTCATGCCCATGAACATGTCTAAAATACATTCTCTCACATACAGAAATAAGGCTTCCACCTCCTACTTGTACTTTGAATTATGTTATGATTAATATCTCAGTAGTACTATTCCTGAATGTTACCTTATGGATATTGTAAAACTCTCAATACTTACTGAAAATGTCTGTAACAAAATTATTATTTACATTGTGGCTAAAAGTAAGAAGAAAATTTGTTTTCCCATTCTCTACTCTAATATTTTATAGTTGTTACTATATGATTTATTGAACAGGCAGTGGAAAGAAAGAAGTAAATCATTCAATCATTGTTGTCACTGGCAGTGAGTATCTAGTCCTGGTGAATTTCTCTCTGAGACACTGTGAGGGTTGAAAGCAAATACAGCTATCTTCCAAAAGGCAAACCAACAAACTGTCCATGACCACCTTTCTAATGATTTATACATGATTTTTATTCTTTAGTACCTTACATACCTCCTCCAAGTGCAGAAATTCCCTTGATCTTAGGTGAATGTAATTTGGGCAAAACACTAATGAATATTGTAGATAGTAATAATTGAACAAACATACACTGTCAGATGGAGATAGTTTGATTATTACACCTTATTGTTTGTGAAATTGACTATACATATTGCTGTTTTTACTTTCTTATCTTTTTATACTGAAATTAAATTTTTTTATATATTTTATTCTGATTACAGTTCCAACTCTTGTGAGATCCTTCTTACCTTCCTTCCATACAAATCTAACTATCCTAATTTTTATTCCTAAAATTAACTATATTTTAGAGTTTTGTAGTAGGTATCTCACAAGGAAATAACGTGTGCATCTGATATGGATATAATTATTGTATTTATGCTTTCAGATGTTATAGAAGTAGTTTGTCCTGTATGTTAAGTTTTGGAATTATTTATCTACAATTTATGTTTTAAAGCTGTTAAATAATCTACAATCTGTTTCATGCCATGCTCTTTAATTCTACTATTTATTATAAAACATGTTTATCCTGCACAGGCATATTAAAGAGCTTTGATTATGGTAAAAAAATTAATTTGGGAGAATATGAAGACTTATACTCATATATGTAAAAAATTTCTTCTTCAGACAGAAAACATTGAAAATCTCCAATTTCTTTGGACTAGTCCTTTTGTAAGTTCTAAGATTTTCAGAGGCATCCTTAAGATATTCCCAGGCAAAAAGTAAATCATTCCTTAACTGTCGCCTTTACTTTCATTTCCGCAATAGCTACACTCCTAAAGATTGAAATACACAATAAAAATTGGTAGCATTTTACCTTCATAACCTTAAGTCATTCACTCAAACTGTCCTGGAAAACAATTTCCAGTTTCTGACCTTCTGTTTGTTCTTCTGAGTCCCAGTACATCAAGTGTGTTGCACAATGTTAAGGTGATCTGCTTTCTGAATATGTAATCCATTGTCCCAACACAGGAAAATGCAAGATATCACTTTCCTTCCAAAAGACAGACTAAGGAGGAAATGGATCTGTATTTCGTCAACACAAAACATTATGAACACTATTTGCTATTTACTTCGTTATCATAAGCCGACCATTTTTCTAACCTCTAATTTCAAATTGAAACTCAATCGATAAGGGAAACTTATTTTTCTTCTTAAATGTGAGAAAATATTTTCTGTGAGTCTATGATGTTGCTACCAATTTGGGCAGAAAAATACAGGCTCAGAATGTTTTCCTGTTGAGTATTTATTCATTTAATTATTGTTTATTTATTTTCAAAGGTATTTTTAGTTTAAGTATAATAATATTACTTTTTCCACTCCCATTCCTCTGCCTGGACCCTCCCAGATCCCCTCAAGTCTCATCCTGATAACCTCTTTTTCTTTGATTATTATTGTTATGTTCATATAACAATAATATACATGCATGTATGTATATACACAAATATATAAGTAAAACTTGTTACATTTATTTTTGTTAGTGCTGTGAATATGATTTCAGGACTGACTACCCTGGATTAGACAACTAACAAGGGACTCATTTCTGGGAATGTCTAATCTCATTCTTGCAGCAGCCATTAATTGCCCATAGTTTTCTGGATAGGGATGGTATCCTGAAAATTTTCCTTCCCTCCATGTTAAAATATCTGTTACTACTCTAGTTAGCAGCTTGAACCTGGAAGAGTGAAGCTTATAAAATAAGGCAGACTTAAGTCTCATGTACTACCCAACTTTATTCAGAGAATCAGATAATTTATATTTAGAGGCTTAAGCAAAGTCAAATTAACAAAGATCACATGAGTTTAGAGTGTACATAGTCACAATGACAGCTTGTGACTTGGAAACCTCTTCTGAATAATAATATCAGATGGTGCTTAATATGAGGTAAACTCTATCATATTTATTATACCTGAGAGAGACATGAAAGCAGATTCCAAGAACAACCAAATTCATGGAGGAATGAAGGTTGCAAGATGTCTTAGTTAGGATTTTACTGCTATGAACAGACACTATAACCAAGGAAACTTTTATAAGGACAACGTTTAATTGAGGCTGGCTTACTGATTCAGAGGTTCAGTCCATTATCATCAAGGTTTGAACAAGGCAGCATCCAGGTAGGCATGGTCCAGGTGATATTGAGAGTTCTACACCTTCATCTGAAGGCCACTGGGAGAAAACTGGCAGGTAGGAATCAAGGACAAGGTCTTAAAGCCCACAAACACAGTGACTCACCTACTCCAAAAAGGCCACACCTTCTGATAGTGCCACTTACTTACATATTCAAACCATCACACAAGACTTTCATCTTGTTTTCGAGTTCCCTCACAAGATCTCAGCATTCTCCTTACACAGTTTAATTTTTTGGGCTGTTCTCTGACAAATACCCACTCATAGGACCATTATTCCAATCTTTTTTATGCAATGATTTTTGGGAAAGACTGTGTCACAGCATATTTTTTGGTACTTTGGCTCATCGTTTGGACTTCATTCTGTGATGTCCCCTGAGTGATAAATACCAGAAATGTAGTATAGATGTATCTATTGGGGCTGGGCTCCGCAGGATCCATTGTTCTCATCATTGTGTACAATCTCTGATGTTTCTGTGATAGTTTCTATTTATTATAAAGAGACATTTCTTTGATGAAGGCTGGTAGATACATTTATCTCTGGGCATAAGGATATGGTTTAGAATGTAGTAAGGAAATGATGTTGGCCTTGTAAAGTGCTATTATATTTTCTTTTAATGTAATGATTTTGAGCTCCAAGAAGCTGGCTAGGTTTTCAGTACCAGACCCAATTTCCCTTTTGTTGTGTGAGCCTTACATCCAATGTGAGTGCCACTTATTACATCTTTACACATATCTCATCAAGTTGGTGCTTATTGTGGTTCCTAGAAGTGGCAGTTGGGTAGGACTGTTAAATTGCTTTCTGCCAATTGCAACTTGCATAGTATTTTCTAGTACTACAGAGAAAGCTAGACCATAGGAATGGGGCTTTTTTGTTTGTTAATTTTGATTTTCAGGCTTTCTTTTGTTGTTGTTACTTGTTTTGTTGCTATGGTGAGACAGGGAGGCATAGAACCTGACATTGGTAGGTAGATACATAGGGAAGTATATAATAAGAACACTAAAACAATTATAAGCCACATTTGAAGCAAGCTTAATTTTAATTGGGTCCACCCAAGACCTAGCCAATAACTACCTCTACCTCCTAAGTTGGTTTAAAAAGTCCATTTATTGGGCCCCCTTTTAATGAGTAAAATCATGAGTGGTTCAAAAGCAGATTTGTAGAAGAAAGACGATGAAGCAATAAAGAAGTACAGAAAAATCTCCAAGAACATCATGTCACTGCCATGTAACTGGAATATTGGAGTATGGAGTATTGGCTTATGGAGGTAGTCTCAAAAACAAGTCAAAGTCATGGATTAGGACAGGCCAGTCTCACCAAAACATCAATGTACCTCTTACAATAAATGGAAACAATCTTAATAATACAATATAATGGCTCCTGCCTTCAAAGTGGAATCAGGCAGGCTCTTTAGAGAATCTGGGAGGAGTTGGAAAAGGGGTAAAACTATGATCAAAGTACGTTATGTAAAAAATGTTTAAATACATTTAAGTTTTTAAAAGAGGCGTCAGGTTAGAGAAATCTGGGATCACCTGAGTTTTGTGTCTTTTTGCTGTTTGTTTTTCTGTTTCTGTTTTCTTTTGGTTTTGTTTTTATTCAAGAGAGGGTTACTCTGTGTAGATTTGGCTGTCTCTGATCTCACTCTGTAGACCAGGCTGGCCTGGATGGAACTCAAAGATTTGCCTGCCTAAGTGTTCACCACCACTACCTGGTGAGTCTTGTGTCTTAAGTATTTTGTATGTGTTGAGTACTTATTTTGTGGTGCACTGGGAGGTACAGCCAGTTGGCATTGCAGAGTACGTTTAGCTTTGAGATTAGTGTGAGTGATTCAGAATGGAATAATTATAAGTGCATAAGCATGTAAAAGACAGAATTATTACAGATAAATAGAATGTAGCATTAATAGTATTAACCTCTTTTCAGGGTTCTCTCAGGAAAGTTAGAGAATACGACTGGCATGTACAATGCACTGTGAAGAGCTATAAGGTGATTTCTGGAAAAAAAATAAGCCCACTTGCTTTTTATTCTTTGAAAAGGCATGAAAAAAAATACCGTGAAAAGTAGAGCAAGTGAATGGTTTAAAATAATGTTCTAAAATGTGAGGGTCACAGAGAGATTTACTGTGAGCTTGTGTAAAAGAGAGATTTACCTTATGGATGTATAGCTGCATAGACCTTTATGTGAAAACCTTTCCTGTGTGCTGCTCATCAATGCATGTCTTGGATGTATTTGAAAGCCTGGCACAAGGGATGTGATTTTTAAGTTAGTAAACAAAATTTTCTCATGCATTTTACACAAAGGACCTTGAATAAAAAGATCTAACAGAGTATTACCTTTCCCTTGTCTTAACCCAATACTTTAGATACAAGCAGAAAATGACTTAAGAGAGTATTTCCAGAATTCAGGAAGAACTGAGCTGGTAATCTCCTTTTTCATTATCTATCCTGCTACTGACCTGAAGATGATTCATATGAGTAAAAGCATGCCTCCTCCTTGTGTTGTGAGTTCATGTAAGTTCAAGTCAATTCATTTTGTTATGATACCTCAAAGGATCAATAGATTTAACGTTATACAAAATCTTCTCTTCTGAATTGAATATATAGACAGCTCTCCTTATTAAATATTACCTTCCTATACATCTCCTTTTAATCAGATTATATGTCTGTTTTCCTCTAGTCATACTGAACCAGCTCACTGAAGCTGATATACAAAATGTTCACTGAAGAAGTTTATACATATGATGTAATATCAATAATGATAATTAGTGACAAAACAAAATTTACTATCCAAAAGAAGTGCATGTGCCCACTAGAGGTATCTCATGAGCTTCAATATTTGAAGGATATATTCCTATGACATTGGCATGTGTATAGAACTTCTATAATGATATATAACAAACAGTAAGCAGACACTGAAATAAACTTATTATCTCACATTCCTGAAGCAGAAATCACCTCACCGGGGCTACAGCTTCCTTGGAGGTTATTTGTAAACTCCTTCCTGGTCCATTTCAGTCTCTGGTGGTCCTCACATTCTCTATCTTGCTACTTGATACTCTATTGTTGATTGAAGTCTCTCCATGACCTTATTTCTTTGTCTATACAGGTACTTATCATTGGATGATGGGTAAAAGTAATTCACTGTGTCTCTATTCAAGATATTTGACTTAATTACATTTATAAACATTTAATTTTCCATAAAAGGGTCATATTTGCATCTCTAATTTGAGGTGGCAATGCAAACCAGTACACTGATGGGAGTGTTAAGCTAAATTCCAAGTTGCTGCTCAGCCTTCCTCTGTGGGTTCTGTCTCCCAATTTCAGCTCACCTTCCCAAATCTCTTCACTCTTCCCTTAAAAATAGTCTTTTGCAGAGAAGCCTCAGTGGAGCATTAAATTTGGAGTTCAAGTGATAAGCAATTGAAAACTACACCCTTTGAGCTGTAGAAGCCTTGAGCCTCATAAAATCAATTTGTTTAGTTTTTCTCTCTTGAGAGGAGGGCAGTGAAGTTTTAAATCAGTGTATGGATGAATAACTCCTTTCACATAATGAAAAAGTTCAAGTAAGCTAAAACTGGTGATATTTTAACAAATTCTTATATTTTGTATACATTGAATAACTAGAGTCCCCTAAATGTACAAAGAACTAAGTATAAAATTTGTATTTGTGTTTTACTTAACTGGACAAACAGAATGTCTTTGTAATTTCAAAATTACAAAAGAACTTTACAAAATGATTAAAATTTTGGAATTAATTGTATGTGACAGATGATTATTTTCTGAAAGTAAGCACCTCTGGAGATGCTAATGGGGCTGATGCTTTTTAAGCATAGTTTCTTAGAGTGCATGTTTCTTTACGATGCACGTGGAAGAATCTCATCCCAACATTTTCCCCTCCCAAATGACTACCTGGGAAGAGTGCATTTGTTTTTTTTGTTGTTTGTTTTTTTGGTTGTTTGTTTTTTCATGCAAATAATATTCTCCGCTCTTTACTAGAACCAATGAAGACCTGTCAACTATTACAACTGTAACAAAAACAGTACAACAATAAACACTATGTTGTTTAATCTGGTTGTCAACATGACCAGATTTGGAATCAAACAAAAGTCAAGCCACTGAGCACTTCCGCGAAGAATTTTCTTGATCACATTATTTAAAGTTGGAGGATTCAGCAGAAATGTGGGCAGAATATTCAAGTGGCAGCCCAGATAAAGGAAGTGGGAGAAGGAAGGTGTTTATTTTTTGCTTGCTTGCCTTCTCTCCTGCTGCCTAGATAATTTACTATTACTACCATTGTTATTCTCCTTTGCTGAGATTAGAGCCCAGATTTCCTTTTCCAGGAATCTTCTAGGCCATCAAGACTTCATCTCCAAGTTGTGGCTGCTATAATATTGACATTCAGCCTCATGGATTGAGTGACATATATAATTAGTTCTTTTACTCCAGAGAATTCTTACTAAATTACATCTTGAGCACCACACAAGGATAACTTCTTAACTGGATAATTAGACCATATAATTAATCTCAAAAATAATACCATCATACTATTGACATTTAAGTTTGGGTGAGTGCTGTGTTCATACTTCCTTTTTGGCATAAAACTGGGTTCTAGATTCTAGAAGGGGAAGAAGCTGGTTTTTTCATTAAAACTACTTTTTGTCTGACAATTCTCTCTTGAACTGATTAAACCCAAAGAAACTGGGTGTTTCTGTTGCTTGCTAGATTACAGTCCCATCACTCAATTTTTTGCAGATAATTGTCAGACTAATAACATGAAAAGAGGGGCCTCTCAAGATCTCTCTCTATATATATATATCTTTTTTTTGTCTGCATACACAACATAAAATCAGTAATAGTCTCCTGGATTGTTGCCTGCCCATGGGGTGGATCCCAAGTTAAGCCTCTTACTGGTCAGCCTTTCCTTCAGTCTCTGCTCCAATTTTTGCCTAGATTTGTTTTTTTTTTTTTTTTTTAAACAGGAACAATTTTTGGTCAAAAGTTTTTCTAGTTAGGTTGGTGTCTCCTTCCAACCACTGGAGATCCTGTCTGACTACTGAAAATAGTCTCTTCAGGTACCTTACTCACGCTGTTGGGCATTTGAGTTAAGGTCACCCACATTGGGTACCTCCCCATCCTAAGTTTTCTAGAGGTTTCCACTACTCTCCACTCTTGGCAGCTGTGTATTTCCATTCACTCTCCTGTCCTTCTGTGCCTCTCTTCTGCCTCCATACCTGATCCTGCCTCTCTTTCCCCTACATCTACTCCTTCCCACCCAGATCCTTCCCCCTGCCTCTGATGATTATTTTGCTCCCGCTTCTATGTAGGATTGAAGCATTGTCACTTGGGCCTTCCTTCTTGTTTAACTTCTTAGGGTCTGTGGGGTGTATCATGGGTATTCTGTACTTTTTGGCTAATATCTACTTATCACTGAGTACACACCACACATGTCTTTTTGGGTCTAAGTTATCTCATTCAGGATGATATTTTCCAGTTCCATCCATTTGGCTACAAAATTTATGATGTCCATTTTATTGCACTGTTTCAATGAACCACATTTTATGCATCCATTATTAGGTTGAGGGACATCTGGGTTGCTTCCAGTTTCTGGCTATTATGAATGAAGCTTCTAGGAACATAGTGGAACATGTGTCATTGTGGTATGGTGGAACATCTTGTGGATATATGCCCAGGGGTAGCCCTCTGAGAGGCTCTACCAGCAGTTGTCTGAGATAGATGCAGGTACTGACAACTAAGCATTTGACAGAAGTTGGGACCCCTATGGAAGAATTAGGGGAAGGATTGAAGGAACTGAAGAAGAAGGTGTCCCATAGGAAGATCAACAGTGTCAACTAACCTGGACTTCTCAGAGATCTCAGAGAAATAGCCACCAACCAAAGAGCATATATGGGCTGGTCCTTGGCCCCAGTCACATATGTAATAAAAGACTGAATTTTCTAGTCTCAATGAGAGAGCATGTAGGTACCTAGAGGTGAAGTACCCTCTCAGAGGCAAAGGGAAGGCGGCATGGGTGAAAGAACTCTGCGAGGGAGTCCAGGAGGGGAAACATTTGGGATATGTCAATAAAATAATTAATTAATAAAAAAGAAAAGGTTAAAAGAGATTTTTGGATGAAAAAAATTTTAGAAAGTGTATGGTATCTTAATTCCACTGGACATATGACTGTATATTTCAATTTATAAGCATTATAGCCATGTGTAGGAAGTTATTCCATTTGAGCCTTAGCTAATTTTTAGGAAAAGCATTTCATTTTTCAAAATATGGGGAATGATTTTGAGTTCAATACAATTATTAATCTTCATATAGTGGTGATACTGTTGTATATGGAAAGAAATATAAATGAAAGGCTTTACCTTTATTTTCCCACATAGAGAGTAGACAGGCATGATATGATTCTGAATGTGTTGTAGAATCAGAAGTGAAAGAACGTTTGTGTCTCACTAAGATAAGTTGTCAAAACTGAACTGTGTTCTCTCAATCTTTCATGCTAAAGAAACTGCCTTTGCCCCAACCCTCTGTGTGACTACATTTGGAGATGGAGCTTTATACAATGGTAATCAATGATAAATACAGATGGTTAGAGTTGGAATCTAATCAGATAAAATAAATTTTCTCCTAGTAAGAGGAAGAGACATCAGAGATGACTATCTCTGCAAACATGATGGGAAAGCACAGAGAAAGTGATGATTTGCAAGGAAGAAAGAAAATCATCACCAGAAATCACATTTCCTAGAACATTTATCTCAGACTCCTAGTCTCAAGAACTCTGTAAGCTATCAGCTCTCTGCTATTATGTCAGTCCAAGCTGATGAATACCAAGAGCAGTTTGATTTCTCTGCATTATCCCTGATAAGTTCTCTTTTTACTCTGTGCTCGACTGTCTACCTCACACTTTAACTATAATGTCACTGTGAAGAAAGTGATTCCAGCTGACACTTCACTAAGACATAGTGAAAACATTCCATTTTGCAGAGTATGGAGAATGATTCTGAGTTAATTCAGTCCTTAAAGGACAAAACTTGGCATCACAAAATCTCCTGTCACCATGCCTCTAATTAGTCATTTCCTGACAAGTGAAGAAGGTTGGACATGGTTAAATATTAAAGAGATGGAATAAAAGACTGTCTCCCTTGGATCTTATCTTTCTTACCATAGCTGGGATTCTTTGCCTTGGAAGTTAGTGGAAACATGCTGTATAATTATATATCTTAGTTTCATAACCAGTTGAATATTTTTCTTCTAATATCATTACATATTCTATACCACATCACAAAGGCAGAGTGAAAAGAATGATTTATGATTTCAGTAAAATGTGATGTACAATTTATAGGATATCTTGAGAATCAATTATAGACATATAAATATTTTAATGCTAGAAATTATCCATATGATATCCATTCCACATGTCTCTGGGTATATTTTAAAAATTAAGCAACATACTTTTCATTCATTATAAAAGTAAAATTGCTGAAACATACAAGTCACTGAAAATTCAGGACAGCCTCTTTGCTTTCTTCAGCTTATCTCTGACTTCTGCTTTGCACTCTGGATTTGCAAAGTAAGTCAGTTTTATAAGCTAACACTGTGAAATGTGCATGAAGTAGACAGAGGAGGCGCGTTAATGTGATGCATTAGGAGCCCTTTGAGGGATGTCATCACTGAAGCACAGGAGGCTTAATGATTGCTATCCAATTGCCTATTGGGTCTGAAGAACAAAGTCTTGTCTCAATTGCTTATCTTCTAAACTGTAGCAATGTCATGGTACTATTATACTAAATATATGATCGTTCATAGGAGTCTAATGTGTGTTCTCCTTTAAAAATGAAAACTCTCAAATGTGTTTTCCTGGAGTACTGAAAAATCTATCCATTGAGCAAGCATATTAGATACATATTTCTTTGTCACTTCCTCATTTAAGATGGGATCATCGTAAAACGCTGTGACATGAATTGTTGTGGAAAAGATCGATTAGTTTAAAAGCTTTTTCCTTTTAGCAGATGTGATAGTCATTATATTTCACCCTTTTGCGTGTGATTTTTCATAGCACCATTTTAATCATTTATTCATTTAAAAAATTTTTACCCAAACTATGAGGGTCTCTAAATCTATTTCTCAGTTCTGGCTTTCCCTGCTAATCACTGGATTTGAACTTCTGGGAACTGAAGACAACTGCCTCAATCTGGAATCTGTTTCTTCAGAAATACATTTTTAAAAAAGGGTTTTCAATCCTCTTCCCAGGTCAAACTTAGTACTTCATATGTAATTTCTTATTTCATTTTAGAATTGCACCTGACAATGTTCATGAGACATCAAAGAAGGATATGCTTTGAACGAAAGGGGATAAAGAAAGATAGAGCCAGGCTAGTCAGCAAAGCCAAAAAAAATTTAGGATGGGTTACTCTCAATTTCACTTCTTCTCCTGGTATGCTAAGACTTTTGTTATTTCATAATATTGTAACTTTATTTAGAAACAACAATGAGAATTACAAGCACTGTAATAGGCATATTATCTGTTATCTTGTTTTGTAATATAAATGAAAAGCTGATAAGGAATAAAGTTAAGACTGGTTTGATAAAATTATATTCATGGATCTGAATTATCTAATTCCTTTGACCCTAAATATGAGAAGCCAAGCACATTGGAATAATATTAGAAAGTGATGATTGATGTTTCTAATAAGTATTTACAAGCTCCAAGTATTTTTACATCAAAATTTGATTTGACCCTTTTACTAAGTTTGAGAAGCCAGTATTATAAATGATCATTTCTACTTGATATATAAATAAATATGTAAAGGAGCTGGAACTTGTTGAAATGTTAATCTAATGTAACTACTAAATCCAGAACATTCATTTTCAGAGCAAATCCAGAGAATTCACCTTAAAGTTTATTCTTACTGTTTCATATGATCTTGTGACATTAAAGCACACTTACTGATATATGTTAGAGAATGTGTATGACCTTCTGTTTCTCATGACTGGGAGAATACTAACACCACCTTAACATAGCACATCTCATATTACCCATTAGGACAAAATAGAGTATCTATATTTTAAACATTGATCATAATTCTTAATTTATTAACTACTAGTTTCATATTTAGTTTGTAAGTCAAAATAGATACAGAAAAATTTCCTGTAATTATTTTACAAGAGCTAAGGATTGCCCTTAAAAGTACCAACTTATAAGTATTTGAGTGGAAATTCAGAACCTGCTCATATGTTCAGGCACTCAACGTGCATACCATTAGTGAGACTTAATGCACTGTTTCTTCACACATCTTGGAAATTTAGATATATGGTAATAATGAGAGTTGATGTAGTGTTTGTTTCTATATCCATGCACTGTAAGTTCATTCCATTAATGAGTGTTAATGGGTTTCTGAAAGGACCTATCCCAAGAAAATTTTCTGAGCCCCAAAATACTAGTGGTGTACCTACTGCCTTAAGAATTAAGCCAAGTCTTTTTAGAGCTATTCTGATATCAGAGAGACTTCATATGTTCCTTATTCTGCCTTCCCCTACTTATTGACACAATTTTAATGTTATACTAACCAAATATTTCCCTTTGGCAGATATAGTATGTATGTTATCATATGGACATATAAACTATCTTAACCTCTCTCATCTTCATAAGTCCTACTCACTCTTCAACATGAAGACATGAAACTTTTTCCTTTTAGAATTTCACAAATCCTTTTAGAATTTGTATTTCACAAATAAACATACACACACACACGTAGATACACAAATATTCTATGAATTTCTGATTCTTTTGAAGACTATTCCTACTCACTCCTCAACATGAAGACATGAAACTTTTTCCTTTTAGAATTTCACAAATCCTTTTAGAATTTGTATTTCACAAATAAACATACACACACACACGTAGATACACAAATATTCTATGAATTTCTGATTCTTTTGAAGACTATTTATCTATAAATAGTATATATGAACTGTTAAACTTTAATTACTCAGCTATTTACTATCTGAATAATATTGAAAACACTTCATATAATTAAATCAGATTCTAATATTAACATGAATTTACTTTCTGACCTTTAACTTACATTACTTACTCAAATTAAATAATTTGTAATAGTAGCTATTAGAAGGAGTGGGTCTAAGCCTTATATTCTTAAATGAATTGCATAGGCACAATGCCTATATAAGAGTAACAGAATTTATTTTAAATTTAAATTTTTTTATCAATATATAAAAATTTGTGTCAATGAAAACTGTATACCTGTTTTAATGTATAAATTATGTACAATGTAAGAAAATGTAACTTCAATTACGTATCAAAATATAAAGATTTCTGCCAATGTATGATTATGGCTACAAAATGTTTTAAGAGTAAATTTAGTAATCCATTCCCATAAATCTAATTTCTTATACTATTACTCTATGCTGCTTTTTTTCTTTTCAACTCCCTTCCATTTACCTAAGAAAGGATAGATAAGATAAAAGGAAAGATAGAAATCCCCAAGTCTAAGTTCTCTATTTAATTTTCTCCATGTCTAAAATTATGACCATTTCCAAATTATACCTTAAAAGCTAGGTTGAATATTTTTCTATCTAATCTCTATATGCTGAGAAAGTTCAGGACTTAACTGAAGTTCTTACTGACTGGAACTGTCTGAAATGCTGGATGCACCAAGGTCATTGGGAATCGCAGCTCTTCCTGAAGTTGTTCTGGGAACATCAGGTAAGGCAGGGAGCTGAAACAGCAGGTCATTTCAGCATCCCTAATGATGAATCTTGTCAGAGCCATATCTTGGTGTTCTATTCTGTGATATATGAATCTTACAATCAAATTTTTAGTTCTTTAAATATATTTGTATGGGTTGTGCAAGGTGCATAGATTAGTTAAGAATAAAATGTTTGTTTCTTGTTTGAACAGGTGAAAGACAACTATCTTTTCCATAAGTTAGTTTGATCAATAACCAATTGTAATAAATCTTTATTCATGTCACATGAAAGATGCTATGATTAATTGTAAGGATTCTGTAACAAGCAAGATTTATTGGCTAATTTTAGCTGATGTTTTGACTAGAAGTTTGGGCTGTTCTCTTGTATCAGTAAATTATATTACCTGTCCTGTTTGGTTTTTTAAAATTTTATTTCTTGTCTTTTGCCAAGATCTTCAGGGGTGGGGGTGTTCCCATAACTTATCTTGTTGGAAGCTGACTCCTAGCTGAAAGTGGCTATCATCTTTACAGTCATCTTGAGCCATATACCCTGACAAGAGAGTTGTTTTCAACAGCCCACAACAGCTGAGCACACTGTGTTAAATATCTTGTTTTTCTCACATACCTTGTTTTGCTGTTTAGTGCCACCAGCAGCTAAGCACACATGGTCTCCACACTGCTAGCTAGGTGCCCATGGTCTCCTCGGTGCTAGGTGCACATGGTCTCCACACTGCTACCTAGGCATACGTGATATCCACACTTCAAGGCGGATGATGTAGTGCCTTCAGCTGTGCTTGTCACGAGGGCAAGGCACGTGGTAAAAGGTATAAATACCCAGGATTTCCTTTCAATAAATGAGACTTAATCAAACCCTCTGTCTTGTCTCCATTCTTCACATCTCTCGCCCTTCCATCCATACTCTCTCTCTTGCTAGACCCTCACCCGTGGAACAGAGCAGCAGAATGGGCCAGTACAAATTGGCCCCCGAATGTGGGGCAGAAAACACTTAAAACAATTTTAAACAATCATTATTAGTTGTTGAGGTAAAGTTTCTCTCTGTCTTGTGCTCTCTTTTTTTCATACATTTGAGATAAAAAGGCCTTGATTTCTTTAATTTTCCACGAATAAAAAATTATCACTATTTCTCCCTTCTTTCTTTAAGACAATATACTTTTTCTTTATTTTTCAGGGGCAGACTTGCTTATTCACTGAAGGCCTAAAATCAGCCATAGGCCTAAGTCGGCCTGCTAGAACAAAGTCTTGGTCTCTGTGGAAAAACACTGAACAGTTGGCTATAAAATCTTGTAAACAAGTAGCCTTGGTAGAAATTTACCAGTCTGGGTAGTCATAAACCTTGTGAATAGGTAGTCTTGGTGGATAGTACCAACTTAGATAAGGACATGGGAATCATAGGCAGAGTCATAGTGTCCTGTTCTCTGAACCTTCACCCAGCCAATACCCTGTTCTGGAAGATATCTGTACTCCCCATGAACACCTACGCTCCTGTGTCATCCTCTTCCTCACATCTTGCCTTTATGTGTTTATAACCCCTGTGTGAAAACATAAAAATCAGTAGTTTGATCAGACTATAGACAAGCCACTCCTTCTTTGCCTTTGCCTGTTTGCCCTATTCTCTTTTTCAGTTGATTTCCCCAGACCCTGTTCAATGTCCTGCTGGATGGGGCATTCTGATGCCCAACATTGTGGGGCTCAAAGACAGGACTTTCTGTCTCCCAATGTTCAGGGGCTCGAGGAGATCACAAAAGAGGGAACGGAACACTGATTCTTCAGAGGGAGGTAGCCCTACCAGTTTTTCAGGAGCATTGAGGGTGGCTGCCAGGAGTGCCTGAGGGCAATTAGAGTACAGAGAACTTTTTAGAGTGACTCCCAGAGGCACTGTGAGTGACTTTGGATTTCTCAGGAGCACTCAAGTGAGAGGACTCCCGGAGGTGATTGAGAGTACTCCAATTCAGAAGGATACCACGCTCCACCCAACTGTGGGACAATCCTGGGGAGGATCAGAGAGGTGAGGACTTTAGGTAAAAGGCCCTGCGACAGGTATTTTCTAGGCAGTCACTATTCATGAAGGATTCAAGGAGTGAGTCAAGTAGGACACAAGGAACTAGGAAAAAATAAAGTCTTTAAAAATTCTTTGCTTTCATTAGTGTTGTTTTCCCAAGGGGACTATTAAGAATAAAAAAAAAAAAACTGTTATATTTTCTACAGAAGAGATAAAATGTTAAACCTAGAAAATGAGAGAGAGAGAGAGAGAGAGAGAGAGAGAGAGAGAGAGAAAGCAGTTGCCCACTCTCTGG
>NW_021620713.1:281150-287409 GCF_004785775.1 Grammomys surdaster | reverse complement strand
AGAGAAAGCAGTTGCCCACTCTCTGGCTTATTTACAAAAAAAAAAAAGAAAGAAAGAAAGAAAGAAAGAAAGAAAGAAAGAAAGAAAGAAAGAAAAGAAAAGAAGAAAAAAAAAGAAATAGGCTGTTTCAGAGCCCTCCTGGGAGCAAGAGAAAATCATACTGGAGAGATTCTCAGTTCTGCTTTCTCTGTTTATTGTCTGTCTTTGGCATGCCAATCTATCCATATGTGTCAATTGTCTGTTTTTGTCTAGTTATTTGAATGATGGTTGTTCTATGTTTCATATTCAAAAGAAAAACTGGCTTGCTGGATTTAGTTTGAAACTTGCGTAGAAATAACAGTTTCGATTTACACAGCAAAGGCTGATAAGCTACCCTGCTCTGTGGTTGAGAGTAAGGCACAAACTGCTCTTGGAGGGAGGCCAACAGTTTTTTGGCTTCTGTAGTAAGGGAGTCGATAGGTTTTTTTTGTTGTTGTTGTTCGTTTTGTTTTGTTTTGTTTTTCTGGTTTGATTAGTGAAAGGGTGCTTTTCTCTTAAAATTACAACTAAAAAGGTAAGAAAATTTGTTTAGATGTACACTTATTTTTATTCTTGATTTGGTGTTAAAAATATAAATATACTGTATATGTCCTAGTTATATATTATTAGGTATGATTACAAATTTATAATTTTGGTAACAGAAAACTAGATTAGTACTGGTAATTCAGAGTTAGAGTCATTCTAAAACCAGATGTATAGGAGAGGTATCAATAAGAGTTTTATCTGGGATCAAATCCCTGGTGAACATCTTCTTTTGTTACACAATTGGCTTATTAGTCGATTTCTGTAAGAGTTTTAATACAAGCCTGTGCGTTCATACAACGAGCTTTAAAATTCTAGAGAGTAGTGGGACCGAGCCTAGAGCAGGTCGCAGGCAGCAGCTCCGTACCCAACCGCAGAAAACCAAGAAAAACAGGGACTCCCAGGAGCTTGAACTCACGCAGCATCCCAGGTAAGGAAAAAGCAGCACTCACCCCAAACAGGGAGCAACAGGGTCCCACTGGGACCCAGGAATTCGCTCCTGGCCTGGAGCCGGCTCCATCCGGTCTGGGCCGAGCACTCGCGGATCCCGGGAGGCAGCTCTGCACCCAATCTCGCAGACTCCAGAGGAAGCGGGGGTCGCAGGACCTCTGTGCCAAGCAGGGTCTTGGGCTAGGAGGTGGCAGTGCTTGCCCCCGAACAGGGAGTGGCTAGGACCCACTGGGACCCAGGAGTTCACTCCAGGGCCCGGAGCATGGGTTCCTTCCGGTCTGTGCCAGAGCAGATCCCGGGAGTCAGCTCTGCACCAAATCTCATAGAACCTAGAGGGAGCAGGGCTCTCCGTGGCTCAAGCTAGCTCAAGCAGTTTCTTAGGCTAGGAGGTGGCAGTGCTCACCCCCAATCAGGAAGCAACTGGGACCCACTGGGACCCACTGGGACTCATTGGGATCCAGGAATCCGCTCCTGACCCAGAGCCCCGGCCCCTTCCGGTTTCCACCTGAGCACAGAGCACATCTTGGGCCTCATCTCTAACTCAAGCAGCAAAACCAATCCCAAACAGTTCTGACACAACCTAAATAATAGGAAAGACAGGCCCCAGTCAGAGACAGCACTGATAGCACAAAGGTGATCCAGATGGCGAAAGGCAAGCGCAAGAACACAAGCACCAGCAACCCAAGGTACTTGCCATTATCAGAACCTAGTTCTCCCACATTAGAAAGTCCTGAACTCCCCATATCACCAGGAAAACAAGAACCAGATCTAAAATCATTTCTAATGATGATGCTAGAGGACTACAAGAAGGAAGTAAATAACACTATCAAAAAACTTGAGGAGAACACAGGAAAACAGGATGAAGTCCTTAAAGAAACACAAAAATCCTTTAAAGAATTACAAGAAAACACAAACAAACAGATGAAGGAATTGAACAAAACCATCCAGGACATAAAAATGGAAGTGGAAACAATAAAGAAAGCACAAAGGGAGACTATCCTGGAGATAGAAAACCTAAAAAAGAAATCAGGAGTCATAGACACAAGCATCACCAACAGAATACAAGAGATAGAAGAAAGAATCTCAGGTGCAGAAGATACCTTAGAAAATATTGACATAACTATCAAAGAAAATGCAAAATGCAAAAAGTTGCTATCTCAAAATATCCAGGAAATCCAGGACGCAATGAGAAGACCAAACCTAAGGATAATAGGTATAGATGAGAGTGAAGATTCCCAACATAAAGGGCCAGTAAATATCTTCAACAAAATTATTGAGGAAAACTTCCCTAACCTAAGGAATGAGATGCCCATAATCACACAAGAAGCCTACAGAACGCCAAACAGACTAGATCAAAAAAGAAATACCTCCCGTCACATAATAATCAAGACTCAAAATGTACAAAACAAAGACAGAATTTTAAAAGCAGTAAGGGAAAAAGGCCAAATAACATATAAAGGCAAACCTATCAGAATTACACCTGACTTCTCACCAGATACTATAAAAGCCAGAAGATCCTGGACAAATATCATACAAACCCTAAGAGAACATAAATGCCAGCCCAAGCTACTTTACCCAGCAAAACTCTCAATTACCATAGACGGAGAAACTAAGATATTCCATGACAAAACTGAATTTACACAGTATCTTCCCACAAATCCAGCTTTACAAAGGGTAATAGCAGGAAAGCTCCAATACAAGGAGGGCAATCATACCCCAGAAAGAGCAAGAAAATAATCCTTTTCCATCAAACCCAAAAGAAGATAACCACACAAATGATGTCTCCACTATTAGCAAAAATGACAGGAAGCAAGAACACCCTCTCCTTAATATCTCTTAACATCAATGGACTCAATTCCCCAATAAAAAGGCATAGGCTAACGGACTGGATACGCAAACAGGACCCAGCTTTTTGCTGCTTACAGGAAACCCACCTCAGTGACAAAGACAGACACTACCTTAGAGTAAAAGGTTGGAAAACAATTTTTCAAGCAAATGGCACTAAGAAACAAGCGGGAGTAGCCATTCTAATATCGAATAAAATCAACTTTCAACTTAAAACTATCAAAAAGGATAAGGAAGGGCATTTCATACTTGTCAAAGGAAAAGTCAACCAACATGAACTCTCAATTCTGAATATCTATGCGCCAAATACAAGAGCATCGAATTTCATAAAAGAAACCTTACTAAAGCTCAAAACACACATTGCACCTCACATAATAATAGTGGGAGACTTCAACACCCCACTCTCAGCAATGGATAAATCATGGAAACAGAAACTAAATAGAGATACAGTAAAACTAACAGAAGTTATGAACCAAATGGACTTAACAGATATCTATAGAACATTTCACCCTAAAGCAAAAGAATATACCTTTTTCTCAGCACCTCATGGTACCTTCTCCAAAATAGACCATATAATTGGGCACAAGACAGGCCTCAACAGATATAAGAAAATTGAAATAATTCCCTGCATCCTATCAGATCACCATGGTCTAAGGCTGGTCTTCAAAAATGACAAAGAGAATGGAAAGCCCACATTTACATGGAAACTGAACAACACCCTACTCCTTGACAATCAGGTAAGGGAAGAAATAAAGAAAGAAATTAAAAACTTTTTAGAATTTAATGAAAATGATGACACATCATACCAAAATTTATGGGATACAATGAAAGCAGTGCTAAGAGGAAAATTCATAGCTCTAAGTGCCTACAAAAAGAAACTGGAGGGAGCATACACTAACAGCTTGACAGAGCACCTGAAAGACCTAGAACAAAAAGAAGCTAATACACCCAAGAGGAGTAGAAGGCAGGAAATAATTAAACTCAGGGCTGAAATCAACCAAATTGAAACAAAAAGAACTATCCAAAGAATCAATAAAACCAGGAGCTGGTTCTTTGAGAAAATCAACAAGATAGATAAACCCTTAGCTAGACTAATCAGAGGGCAGAGAGACAGTATCCAAATTAATAAAATCAGAACTCAAAAGGGGGACATAACAACAGAAACTGAGGAAATTAAAAAAATCATCAGATCCTACTACAAAAGCCTATATTCAACAAAATTGGAAAATTTGGAAGAAATGGACAATTTCCTAGACAAATACCAGTTACCAATGTTAAATCAGGACCAGATAAACCGTCTAAACAGTCCCATAACCCCAAAAGAAATAGAAGCAGTCATTAAAAGTCTCCCTACAAAGAAAAGCCCGGGACCAGACGGTTTTAGTGCAGAATTCTATCAGACCTTCAAGGAAGACCTAATCCCAATTCTTTTCAAACTATTCCACAAAATAGAAACAGAAGATACACTACCCAACTCATTCTTTGAAGCCACAATTACACTCATACCTAAGCCACACAAAGACCCAACAAAGAAAGAGAACTTCAGGCCAATCTCCCTTATGAACATTGATGCAAAATTACTCAATAAAATTCTAGCGAACCGAATTCAAGAACACATCAAAACAATTATCCATCACGATCAAGTTGGCTTCATCCCAGGAATGCAGGGTTGGTTCAATATTCGGAAATCCATCAATGTAATCCATTATATAAACAAACTCAAAGAAAAAAACCACATGATCATCTCACTAGATGCTGAGAAAGCATTTGACAAAATTCAACACCCCTTCATGATAAAAGTCTTGGAAAGGTCAGGAATTCAAGGTCCATACCTAAACATAGTAAAAGCAATTTACAGCAAACCAGTAGCCAGCATTAAACTAAATGGAGAGAAACTTGAAGCAATCCCACTAAAATCAGGGACTAGGCAAGGCTGCCCACTCTCCCCCTACTTATTTAATATAGTATTGGAAGTCCTAGCCAGAGCAATTAGGCAACACAAGGAGGTCAAAGGGATACAAATTGGAAAGGAAGAAGTCAAAATCTCACTATTTGCAGATGATATGATAGTATACTTAAGTGACCCCAAAACTTCCACGAGAGAACTCCTAAACCTGATAAACAACTTTAGCAAAGTGGCTGGATATAAAATTAACTCAAGCAAATCAGTAGCCTTCCTCTACTCAAAAGATAAACTGGCTGAGAAAGAAATTATGGAAATGACACCCTTCAAAATAGTCACAGATAATATAAAATACCTTGGTGTGAACCTAACCAAGCAAGTAAAAGACCTGTATGACAAGAACTTCATTCCCCTGAAGAAAGAAATCGAAGCCGATCTCAGAAGATGGAAAGATCTCCCATGCTCATGGATTGGAAGGATTAATATAGTAAAAATGGCTATTTTGCCAAAAGCCATCTACAGATTTAATGCAATCCCCATCAAAATTCCCACTCAATTCTTCTCAGAGATAGAAAGAGCAATCTTAAAATTTATTTGGAATAACAAAAAACCCAGGATTGCGAAAACTACTCTCAGCAATAAAAGAACTGCTGGAGGAATCACCATCCCCGACTTCAAGCTGTACTACAGAGCAATAGTGATAAAAACTGCGTGGTATTGGAACAGAGACAGGCAGGAGGATCAGTGGAATAGAATAGAAGACCCAGAAATGAACCCCCATACCTATGGTAACTTAATCTTTGACAAAGGGGCTAAAACCATCGAATGGAAAAAAGATAGCATTTTCAACAAATGGTGCTGGTCCAACTGGTGGTCAGCATGTAGAAAAATGAAAATTGATCCATACTTATCTCCTTGTACAAAGCTCAATTCCAAGTGGATTAAGGACCTCCACCTAAAACCAGCCACACTGAAACTAATAGAAGAGAAACTGGAAAAAAGCCTGGAATACATAGGCACAGGGAAAAAGTTCCTGAACAGAACGCCAATGGCCTGTGCTCTAAGACCAAAAATTGACAAATGGGACCTCATAAAGCTGCAAAGCTTCTGTAAAGCAAAGGACACAGTCAATAGGACAGAGCGGCAACCAACAGATTGGGAAAAGATATTCACCAACCCTACATCTGATAAAGGGCTAATATCCAAGGTATACAAAGAACTGAAGAAATTAGACTCTAGACAATCAAAGGACCCTATTAAAAAATGGAGCACAGACCTGAACAAAGAATTCTCAACTGAGGAAGCTCGAATGGTTGAGAAGCACCTAAAGAAGTGTTCAGCATCCCTAGTCATCAGGGAAATGCAAATGAAAACAACACTGAGATTCCACCTCACACCAGTCAGAATGGCTAAGATCAAAAACACAGGTGACAGTACATGTTGGCGAGGATGTGGAGAAAGAGGAACACTCCTCCACTGTTGGTGGGATTGTAAACTGGT